>NC_142745.1:807500-1107500 GCF_051943395.1 Hippocampus bargibanti | reverse complement strand
AGCTTACGGTGGGCTAATTGTAGCGGTATGTATCACATGACCTAGACAAGCGTTTTGACATGCGTCGAGAGTAAGTCATAGACGGATGTCAATGAAGGCTTTTGGGGATGCCTTATAGTGAAAATATGGTACAATAAATGTGTGTGTGTTTGCCAGCGTTGCAAAAGCCGAAGACGTCAGCGAGAGCGCAAACGGTAAAAGCGAAGCAGATGACCGAGACGACAACAGCAAGGTATAAAATGCGTCCGTCCTCCTCTTCCTTGTCCTCGTCTGCTCTGACATGATTTACGCTCTTCGTTCAGGGAGAGGAAAGCTGCTTGAGCACCGACGCCTCCGAAAAACCGGACAACGGCACTGCGTCAGGTCAGTTTGCTCTTTCAAGTATGCCTTACCAAGTCTACTCCATATTTCAAAAGGGTAGATCAAAAAATAATTGGCACTTTTGCAGAGTTGCCTAATATCCAGATATCGATGAAAAGGTTTCCTCAGCCGTCATCTGTACTTCTTTGAGGGTGTCGGACGTTTCGCTTCTCATCCAAGATGCTTCGTCAGCAAACTAAAGTCTGACTGGTAGTATCGGCCCGAGATATACATCCCTATTGTCCAGACGTGGCGGTGCCGGACTCTGCTATGATTGGTCCCTGCTCTCAGGTTGGATTGGATTGGATTTGAGGGAGCAAAGGACTACTCCCTGCAGATACGCTGATTATTGTCCTGCCTAATTATGGGGTCTATGACTGGCCTGATTGCCCCATTTGCTCTGGTATCACCTCATCAGCATAACTTGATCCAAATTGAACCTCACCCCACCATGGCGATTTAGTGAAGGGTTTTATGAAAATAGCTTCTTTTACTCTCTTCTTTTCTTTCGCTAAGCTTTTAACCTCATTGTCGTCAAATGAGTGGTTGCAAGCTTTTAGGTGCATATGTACTACCGATTGACGCCCACTATCCCTGCGATGTAGGCTTGATTATGATGATGAAGTGATACCAGAGCAAATGGGGCAATCAGGCCATTCGTGGACCTCATACTCAGGCAGGACAATAAAAGTAATCAGTCAGGATAATAGAAGAGCAGGGACCAATCATAGCAGAGTCTGGACAGCAGGGATATATATATATATATATATAGGGCCGATACTCCCAGTGAGACTTTACTTTGCTGACGAAGCATCTTGGATAAGAAGCGAAACGTCAGACGCCTTGAAAGAAGTACAAATGACGGCTGAAGAAACCTTTTCACCGATGGACCACTCCTGTACGTCTGAGAGCTTACGCACCGACCTAATGTCGATCTTCTATGCCGTAGACTCGCACGTGTCGGCCCCCGACGCCACGCTGGTGACAACCGCATTGGGTGCGGGGTCAGCAAGCGGGACGGGTGTGGCGGCCCTGCATGTGGTCCACGCGCGTCCCCTTTGGCCGGCCGGCCCGGCGCTGACGGCCCGCCTGCGTCGCCTCATCGCCGCCTATCAGCGCTTCACTCTACGCCGCGAGCCCCTTCTGCGTCCCGATTTCCTGCTTCACGACAGCCTGGCGGGTCTCGGAATGGCGGGCGGTGGCGGGACAGGCGGGGTCCCTCTCGGGCACCATGTTGGGGGAGCGTTGGCCTGGCAGCTGGGCGAAGAGTTGAGGCGCTGCACCGCCAGCCATGCCGAGTCGGACGCCATTTTTATGGAGTGGCAGAGAAGGTGAGAGGACGATTGACACGTGACCGTCAATCCTTTTGCAGAAGGCATTCCGACAAAGCGTGCGCTCTTTACCAGATGGAGCCGGCGCGAACAAATGGACTTTTACCGCACGGTCTCATCCTTTGGCGTGGCCTTTGATCCTGAGAGGAAAGCCTTCGACTGGTCGCAGTTTCGCGTCCTGGCCCGACTTGAGAGAAAGACGGACGACAGCCTGGAAAGATACTTCAACTCCTTTGTTAACATGTGTCGCGCCGCCTGCAAGCTGCCGCCCAGAAAAGAAGAAGGTGGGTGACCATTCCCCCTTCTCCTTGGTGTCCCTCACAAACTTCAACTTGTCCGGATCATCGCCAGAACCTCATCCTTTCACCACATCACCTCCGTCCGTCCTCCAAGGGCGCCACTGGCTACCGCACAAATAGAGAATCAACTGGAAAATTCTTCTTTATACATTTAAAGCTATCCATAACCTTGCCCCCCATACCTATCCGACTTTCTTCAAATTTCTATTCCCTCTCGTTCCCTCAGATCCTCTTCCTCCCTCCACCTCTGTGTGTCCCCCCTGCCTGTCTCAGCGCGGTGGGGGACAGAGCTTTCAGCTGCTCTGCCCCCAAACTCTGGAACTCACTTCCTCCCAACATTCGTAACATCGATTGTCTTCCCACCTTCTCAAAAGCCACACATTTCTAATTGCATTTTAGATTTAGCTCTTTCTCTTGTTTCGATTTAGAATTGTATTTTATTTATTGTATTCTATTTGTGATTGTATTTTATTTATGATAGTACCTACCTATGCTTGTCTGTGACTGTAAAGTGTCCTTGAGAGCTTTGAAAGGCGCTTAAAATGAAACGTATTATTATTATTATTATCTGGCACATTTCATGACACCCCGACTGTAAATCTGAAGACACAACAAAAATCACCGACATTTATAGTTTTGAAATACACGACCTGCCCCACATCTTTGGTGCTCCTTTTTTCCTTGTGCTGTTTTCATTCAATCTTCTCCGCCGCCCAGGTCTGGCAGAAACCGCCATTCCGGTGGAGCCTCTGACGGAAGAGCGAGCTGCACGGACGTTGTATCGCATCGAGCTTCTCCGCAAGATCCGCGAGCAGGTGACTAAACTTCTAACATCGCAAATCGGTACAATCCCTTCTAACGCTAACATCCCAAAATCCCGAACCTGACCCTAAACTCCCTTCGAACTTCTAACATCGCAAATCGGTGAAAATCCCGAGCCAGTTGTCCGCAATGGGCGTTCTCGTCGCCCTCAGGTCCTTCGCCACCCGCTGCTGTCGGCCCGCCTGCAGCTATGCCGCCCGTCACTCTACCTCCCCGTGTGGTGGGAGTCGGGAAAGCATGACCGTGACCTCCTGGTGGGGGCAGCGAGACACGGCTTGAGTCGAACCGACTTCTACATACTCAACGACCCGCAGCTCGGCTTCCTTGAGGCCCACCGCAACTATGTGAGAGGACACTACGCCTCGCATCTTCACAGGGTACGTCAGGCGGTCTGTGCCGAAAATCCCGCCATGGTTGTCCTCCATTCAAACGTTTAAAAACAAGAACTACATTTCAGACATGTTCTGGACCAAATTAGAAACCAAATCTTTGAATCAGTAACTCTCATTTTCTAAAAGAGTAATAAGTTAAAGGACAACCGACACTTTGGGACGAGTTGTGTCCATAATTTGTAAAATCACTTCAAATGACTTCTACTGAGCGCATTTGACAAAGATTCAGCCGCATGTAGCTATATTTTACCCTTTAAGACTGGCGCTGAATATGAAGTCTTGTTTTCGAGTTGATGATGATGCCCTAAGTGACGTCACAGAGGGAACACCCTTGACACAATGCATTTTAGCTACTTTTGTTTGTCTGAAAACACAGTGTTGATCGTGAAATTAGAGGGAAAACTACATAAATAATGCGATGGTGAATCGTGTGTCGCAGCCAATTGCGGTAACACGCATAAAGAAGGTGTACGTTTACACAAATTCCCAGCGGACAAATTTCCAACAGAGCTTGTGTGCCATCTTGTGCATTTTCTGGGCGCTACATTGCAGTCCAGACGGCTCAAATTGATACGGAAGGACTTCTTGAATCGATTGCAAACATTTATGCTTTCCTCTTCAGAACTATCTGAATCATATTCATAACTGGATGAGTAACAAGAAAGCATCTGAACTCTCTGAAGCCATTGTTTGGATTCTGGAGCAGGGCAGTTTGTGAAGGAGTATCCTGGCACGACGTCACAAACGGGGGGGGCGGGACTTTCTGAATGTTTCCAGTTTTTAGCTCATTAGTGGCAGTTTTTAATTGGTGTTTTGCATTTGACTAAAAATATCAGCCTGCGTGTTTTGGGTATTTTAGATGCTATAAAACATTTTTCTGATGTCAGTTAGGTGTCGGTTGTCCTAATTGAATACAATAACTGTCAATATCAATCTTCAATGGATCTTGTCTTTTCAGCTCCCGCCCCCCCACTATTGCCAGTACGACGGCCTGCAACCTCCAGAATACCCCCAGCAGCCCTCGCAGCAGGTCGCACCTCCCTCTGCTCCCTCCTCTTCATCCTCGTCCTCTTCTTCTCATCTCCAAGCTCCACCTCCACCCCCATTGGATGAAACCACCTCTACGGGCCTGGCAATGGTTTCTGCTTCTCGTGGAGACTTCCTAGACTGCCCCCCACTTGAAGAGAGCCTGGCTGACCTGGACGCCATGTCCGCGGAGGCGCTACATGGTGGCAAGGCCTCTAAGGACACCCTGAACGGCTTCCCTTTCAACTCGGCGGCTGGCGGTCTGAGCATGCTCAACTCATACGGTCGACTGGGAGGCGCCGACCTCCGCTCTGAGCTGAGGACCGACGTCCTGGTGGGCGAACAGGGATCATCTCTGGAGACCGGGCTGTTGCCGCCGTCCATGGAGCTGGATCAACTGCAGGTAATTCAGCTTGCTTCTCCTCAACGCACATCCCAAAAAAGCACAGAGTGAGCAAAATTCATCAAAATATTGCCAAGATGTGGTCAGCTGCCTTCACGTGAACTTTCTGGCCACAGTCCCGCCCGTCCGTCTCTTTCTTCTCACGCCTGCCAGTACTGAACATGCATTGCCTGCAGGCGCCCTGGGATGGCACCGACCACTCCAGCCCAGCTCACCACATGTTCAACGAGTCCGACCCCATCCTGGGTCCGACCGGATTCCTGGAGGAAGAGGACGAAGAGGCTCCGCGGAGCGATGTCGGCGGCGGGGACGGAACACTGGAGGAGTGCCTTGGTCTCCCACCTTCGTCTTCGCCCTCTCATCCCTCCGCCGCAGATTCTGTGGAATCGTCCAGCTTCATGCTTTTCAAGGTTTGTGCCGCTTACCAGGAGTTACGCTTATATTCAGTAAACCAACCTATTAGGATTTGGTTTCTACACACACAGATTAAATCCCAGCATAGAGTTTGGGTCAAAAATGTCCAAGTACAGCATGGTTGTTAACCTCCAAACCCATGGGTCATATAAAATAATAAATTAGTTACAAAAATTGTTCTTTGCAGTAGGGCAGACCGGTAGTCGAGTGATTAGCTCACCAGCTTCACAGTACAGAGGTCGTAAATTCAAGACCCCATTTCTCACCTTCCTTTTATTTCCAAGATCTTGGAAAAAGTTGTGTCCTCCCAGCTACATTCTCACCTCTCTACGAACCATTCCAATCTGGTTTCCGCCCCCATCACACTACAGAATCAGCGCTCTTAAAAGTCACAAACGATCTTCTTTTGGCAGCTCACAGAGCTTTCAGCTGCTCTGCCCCCAAACTCTGGAACTCACTTCCTCCCGACATTCGTAACATCGATTGTCTTCCCACCTTCAAATCCCATCTCAAAAGCCACACATTTCAAATTGCATTTTCTGTGTAGCTCTTTCTCTTGTTTCGATTTATAATTGTATTTTATTTATTGTATTCTATTTTGTGGTTGTATTTTATTTATTATAGTACCCATACTAGTCTGTGACTGTAAGGTGTCATTGAGAGCTTTGAAAGGCGCTTCAAATAAAATGTATTATTATTATTTTTATTATTAAGACTTGGTCCGTCCTTCCTGTGTGGAGTTTGCATGTTCTCCCCGCGTCCGCGTGGGTTTTTCCGGATCCTCTGGTTTCCTCCCAGATTCCAAAAACATGCATGGAAGGCTAATTGAACACTTCAAATTGTCCCTCGGTGTGACTAGTTGTTTGTCTCTGTGTGCCCTGCGATTGGCAGGCGACCAATTCAGGGTGTCCACTGTTTAGTGCCCGAAGACAGCTGGGATAGGCACCCCCCCCCCCCTGCAACCCTAGTAAGTGGTACCGAGAATGGATAGATGGATGTTATTTGCAGTCCTCGTTTAGTAGTTTATAGTGTAGCAGAATAAAATATGATGATCAGTGAAAATGAAGTGGCCTGCAGACTTCCGCGGAAATCTGCTTTGAAATATTTCAAATGAGTTCAGAGATTAGCCACAAAGTCAACAAATGCTCAATGATGTTCCAAAAGGACAAAGCACGGTGAGAACCTTTGATCATTTGTCTGCTTTTTTTTTTTTTTTGATCAGGACATCAGCGTGAGTGAAGAAGCCGGCGTGGATCAAAGTGACCTGGCGGCGAGCCCCCTGCCACCTTACATTCCCCCACACCCTCCGCTCTCTCCCCCCGATATCCCGGACCACCAGGAGGATGTCACAAGTCAGAATGACGGCTTCAAGTTTGAGGCTAAAGGTCGCGACGGCAGCGTGGAAAAGGACCGAATTCTACTTGAGGACCGATGTGATGCTCGTGAAGGTATCGGCATGCATAAATACACAATCGTATCGTCGTTCTCAAACTTTGGGGAAGAGTGTCAAATTAGTTCTCTGGCACATGTTAAGGTTTCCAGTTAAAGGACAACCGACATCACCGGACAAGTTGCGTCTATAATTTGTAAAATGACTTCTACTGAGCGCATTTGACAAAGATTGCACCGCATATAGCTATATTTTACCTACGGTGTAAGTTGACACCAATTCCCAGCGGACAAATCAGCCAATTTCCAACAGCGCTTGTGCGTCATCTTGTGCATTTTCTGGGCGCTACATTAGAGTCCAGGCGCCTCGAATTAATACCGACGGACTTCTTGAATCGATTGCAAACATTTATGCTTTCCTCTTCAGAACTATTTGAATCATATTCACAACTGGATGAGTAAGAAGAAAGCATCTTCTCTGAATCTGGACTCTCTGAAGCCATTGTTTTGATTCTGGAGCAGGGCAGTTTGTGAAGGAGTATCCTGGCGTGACGTCACGGACAAGGGGGCGGGACTTTCTGAATCTCCCCAGTTTTGAGCTCATTTTGTGGCAGTTTTGGGACGCTTGAAGTCATTTTTATTGGCGTTTTTCATTTGACTAAAAATATCAGCCTGCGTTTTTTGGGTATTTTAGATGCTATAAAAGGAAACAAAAAAATCATGTCGTTGTCCTTTAAGTTTATTGTTTGACATTTGGGTGTCAAGCTTGTCTTTCTAATCAATTTTTGTTTCTGTGACTTGGCAGCCGTTCTTCCAAGTCTGCGTTTGCCTTTGGACTTGGCACACATTGGCGCTGGCGAGTCCCCGTCGTCAGCACTGAGGGATCCGCAAGACGGCATGGAGGTGCCAAACCAGCTCTGCCCGGACCTCGTGTGTCCGATGGAGGAGGTGGACAATTTGATGTTTGCGGAGGAAGAAGAGGAGGACGACGAGGAGCGGACGAGCGTGACTGAGTTAATGGCCGAGGCTCCCGGGGAGCTTCTCCAAGGAGATGGACATCAGAACGGAGACCCCGTTGCTGAGCGGTTGGTGGACCGGTTCTGTCTTGTGGACGGCCCCGCAGCAGACCGCGAGGACGAGTCAGTTGCCCTGCCCTCGGAGGAAAAACCGGATCTGCGGATCAGGAACGAAGACATCGACCCCGAGACGAGCTTCGTCAAGTCCGAAGATGTTGCCGCTGAATCGGAAAAAGCCGATTCCAAATGTGAATCTGTTGAGACGGAGAACCTTCCCGTTAAACGGGAAATCCTCAGAACCACAGCCGAGGAAACCAAGCCAGACTGTCTGGACTTGAGTTCCGCCAAGATGGAGAGCGGGAGGGACTTTTTGGAGGCCAAGACGGAGCAGGTGGACCTCAGTGTGGAACTCAGGGGTCAACCTAAGGACGAGGACACATCTTCCTCACCAGGTACATATCTCGGATCTTTCAAAAGACATTTGAGAGACTTTCCCTTTTCTCTGAAGAGGCTTAATGGTGGATCTTGCTGAGATGTTGATTCTGGGGTGTGTTCCAGTGGCGGTTGTGGAGGACTATTCCGGAAGTCCCGGCTTCACGGCTCCCTTTTCCGTATGTGAGCCTCCTGAAATCCACGATGGCCGGGAGCCCACCATTGCTCAGCTGCTCCAGGAGAAAGCACTTTACTCCTACTCTGACTGGCCCAAGGTTGCTTTATTGCTGATATTTTATAATTACATTGCATTTACATTTATTTCTTGCAGGATTAGTTGCTCTGAGTCACAAATTGCCCTACTGTCGTGTGGTGTTCCACAGGGCTCCATTCTGGGCCCTCTGCTCTTTTCACGATGTCTACTTCCATTGGGTTCCATCTTCCTGGAAACAAGTCCCACATTTAAGGGTTTTTGTTTCAAGTAAAGATTTTAAAGGAAGCTTTCAAGTCCTTGTTTACATACTATTTACTCAAGTTTACAAATGAATGTTTCAAGAAGCTCATCGTGGGTTTTCAAGATGCGTTTTTTTTTAGTCAATTTCAAATTGTGCTTTAAAACAAGAGTTTGATTTTGTTGTGCTATTTCACATTGGGTCAGTTTCTCAACCTGTGGCGTACGTTCTCACAAGCAGATTGTTTGGTCCCGGCAGGACCGCGTGATCATCAATCGTCTGGACAGCATCTGCCACGCCATCCTGAAGGGGAAATGGCCTTCGGCCAGTGACCACTATGACTCGCCAGCCTCCGTCTGCGCCAACCACTTAGCCCAGCAACACCTCCAGCGGACCGCTTTCTTTCCCGGTACCAGCTCCCCAGCCTCCTCTTCTTCCTCCTCGTGCTCGTCCACCTCTGGCCAGGCCAGGATCCAGCAGGCCAATCCGGGCATGGCCTTCCCCATCATTCCACCTCCTCACACCAGGTTGCCCAAGGTGAGCTGAGTCCATACAGCTTTTCTGCTTTACATCCTGTCTTGTGTGTGTGTGTAAGCTCTCAGTGGGTACAGGAGTGGTCCGTCGATGAGAAGGTTTCTTCCGCCGTCATCTGTACTTCTTTGAAGGTGTCGGACGTTTCGCTTCTTATCCAAGAGGCTTCGTCAGCAAACAATTTTTTTGGTGGTAGTTTTGGCACTAGCGATATGTGTAAACTACCAGCAACAATTTTTTGTTTGCTGACGAAGCTTCTTGGATAAGAAGCGAAACGTCCGACACCTTGAAAGAAGTACAGATGACGGCTGAAGAAACCTTTTCATCGACGTGTCCCAAATGCAACGTTTTGATGTCTGTGTGTCTCAAATGTCTTGTCGCCGCTCAGTGTTCTTGTTTAGTGTTTTAACCAGCCCGTCATTCTTGTGTGTCTTGTCCAGTACTCGGGGCGGGGCGGCGGCCGCGGGGCTTGGCGCCTCACCTCCCTCCCTCTCTTACAGGAGAGACTGGTGGCGCCGGCCTTCCTCCCCGAACTCAAACGTGCCGCAGGACGGCGCTCCTTTGATTACGAAATGGCTGCGGTGGCGGCCGCGAAAGCCTTAGCGGGGAAGGCGGTGACGGTGCCGTCCTCGGGCAGGACCCCCGGCGGGGACGCGCCGGCCGATCAGCGGGCCTTGTTGATGAACGGTTGGCAGGAGGCGGCCATGGATCTCAGCAAATCTCCCGGCGACTCGCTCGCTTCCGCTTCAGGCGACGTGGCCCGTAAGCTTCCCCCTCCACCGCCCATTACGGCGCCCCTGGCGGGCTCTCCGGCGATCGACATGGCGGGAATCCTACAAGCTGGACTCGTCCACCCCGTGACGGGACAAATTGTCAACGGGAGTCTGAGGGGAGACGATTGCTTGAGGAGGAGACGGGGGCGAAGGAGAAACGTCGAGGCGCTCTACTCAGAATTCACCAAGGCTCAAGCCATGCACCTCCACGACACCGCGCAGGTATTTTAAAAGGCGCTTATAAATGAAATGGATTATGGATTATTATTATTATTACACATCTCCTCATTGAACGTAAATATCCGTTCAGGGTGGCGTGGAGGCTCTGAGCCAGTCGTCGTTGTCGCCCTCCACGTCGTCTCCGTCTCCTTCTTCCTTGGAGCGTCCGGTGCCTACGCCATCGTCCACGCCCACTTCGGCACCCACACCGCCACACCCAGAAGTGGCGGCCATGGAGCGGGAGGTGGCCGCCAACAAAGGTTTGATGGAGTGGCTGCGGCATAAACCGGGATACACCTTGGATGTACCTTTTGCTCACGTAAGTTATTTGATCTTTTGGATTTTTCTCAACACGTGTCATGGAACTAACTTGTACATGTAAAGGAAAGTGAAGGGGACTCAAATCAACCTGCGAGGAGTGGACCTTAAAATACAAAATAAATGCTTTTCATTGAGGCATTCATTGATTTTGTTCTCGTTGAAGAACAAAACAAGCACCCAACACTGTGTTAATAATAAGAAAGAGCCAAGAAGGAAATTAATATTATTGTGTAGAACGAATGATTAAAACAAAGTAATGAAAGCCAGGAAAAAAAGTTTTGCTGTATCTGATGATAATAAGAATACATGTCCCCAAAATGGTGCTTTAAGAACTAGTCATGAAAATATATCTGTTAGGTCCTCTTAAGATGATCCATTTTTATTATTATTATTATTATTATTATTATTATTCAATAAAAGTAAACCAACAAATGTGACTTTCAGAATAAGAATAATCATAATCATACTTTTAGATGCCCAAAACTAACCTGGAAAAAAGACATTTTTGTGACTCCAACAATAACAAATCAAATAAAAATAGTTATGAGTAGCAATATGAAATGAAATCCCTGGGATCAAATACAGTGATACCTTGGTTTACGAACCCCTTGGTTTACGAACTTTTTGGTTTACGAACGTTAAATTTATGAAAATTTATCCTTGGCATACAAACTATTTTTCGAGATACACACGGAGCTGTCGCAATGAGTGATGCGTTATTCGCGAACGAGCCCGTTCTCCTAACAAGAAAATGACAGCCGACTGTTTTTGGCCTCTATTACCCGCCCCCAGTTTTCGGTTAAAGCCACGTGATTGGTCAAGAAAGCAGCAGTGAGGGGAGGTGGTTGAAACATTAAAGAGACAGGCAGACGACAGAGAGAGTGAGAAAATGGATAGAAAACAGTGAAATTTGGACTTGTTTCAACTTTGATAGTTCAAAGGCAGAGAGTAGACTGCAAGGTTAAAATTCCCATCAATCAGGCTCCACAAATCACCCGCACAAGCCATCTGTACACTTGATGCAAAAAGCTATCGACCCAGCTAAACAGAACACAATTGATGAGGTACAAGGTAAAATGATGGCAGAGAAAGCACCTACAAGGGATCACTCCACAAGATGGTGAAAGAAGAAGGCTACGTTCCTCATCAAGTGTTTAATGACACTCCTTTCCATCAAGCCATCAACGACCATCACAAAGGTCAATAAAACCACTTTATTACACAGTACAGTTTATTTCTTTAATTATAATACCATAGCTCATTTATTATACAGAAAATAAGGTATATTTTGTGTAGTTTTAAGGCTTACAAAAGTAGAAAATGATGTTTTATGGGGACCTGGGAACGCATTATTCTCATTTTAATGGTTTCCTATGGGAAATTAGTCTTTGGGATACACGCTTTTCGCCTTACACATTCTGTCTGGGAACCAATGAAATTCGCAAACCAAGGTATCACTGCAATATTCTGAGTAGCAATATGAAACGAAACCCCTGGGATTAAATTATTAAATCTGTCCAAAGAGCTGTAGGTTGGTTTGGAATCATGATTATGAATCAAGATCATAATAACAAGCATGAATGGTATAAACTGAACCCTTGAAAGTTACTCTTGAAATGTAAGCGAGTTGTGATTTTAATTAACTAATTCATGAATGACTTTTTTTGCCTTTGTCAGGTTGGCGCCGGTGTGTTGCGCGGTATGGTGGAACGGCCCAAGCAGCGACGCCATCGCTGCAAAGATCCGACCAAGCTGGACGTAAACTCCTTGACGGGAGAGGAGCGCGTGCCCGTCGTGCATCGCGGAACAGGACGCCGGGTACGTCCATGCCTCTTTTCTTTTGCGGGGGGGCGAGGGGGATGCCATACTGGGGTAGTTAGCATGGCGGCTGCTTCAGATGAGGGAGGTTCATCTCAAAACCAGGTTCTTTGGATTGGATTTGCCTTGATTAGAAATTTCCATTTAACAGCAATAAAGTGATGAAAGTAGAAAAACAAAATACAGTGATACCTCACATTACCAACCCCTTGGCTTACAAACTTTTCCGTTTATGAACGTTAAATTTATCCAAATCTTACCTTTGGGATACACACGGTGCGCCACACAAAGCTACCAACCCGGCTAAACAGAAGACAATTGATGAGGAACAAGGTAAAATGATGGCAGAGAAAGCACCTCCAAGGGATCATTCGTCAAGGTGGTGAAAGAAGAAGGCTACGTTCCTCATCAAGTGTTTCATGCTGATGAAAGCCGACACTCCATTCCATCAAGCCATCAACGACCATCACAAAGGTCAATAAAACGACTTTATTAAAAAGTACTGTTTATTTCTTTCATTATAAGAGCATTATTACATAGAAAATTATGTTTGATGGGAACCTGGGAACGGATTATTCTGATTTTAATGGTTTCCTATGCGAAATTAATTTTTGGGATATACACTTTTCACCTTACACACTCTGTCTGGGAACCAATTAAGATTGTAAGCCAAGTTATCACTGTAACTCGATTCTAAGGTTTCTTACACTGCCTGAATGTTTATGTTGTCATAAATCTCTATATTGTATCATACAGTACAGTTTATTTATTTCATTACAAACCAAGAGCACATTTATTATACCTAAAATAAGGTCTATATTGTGTTGTTTTAAGGTTTATTTAGTAGAAAATTATGTTTGATGGGGACCCGGGAACGGATTATTCGAATTTTAATGGTTTCCTGTGGGAAATAATTTTTTAGGATAAACACTTTTCGCATTACACACTCTTTCTGGGAACCAATCAAGTTGGTAAGCCAAGATATCACTGTAAGATTGTTGGTTGAATGAAATGTGTGCCCCGACATGGACTGGCGACCACTCAATTTGTCGTCCGTGTCCTTTTTGTCCCGACTGTTGTTGTACCACCCGGCAGCAGGGCGGCGCCATGGCTCCGGCCATCAAGGAGTTGTCCCGCTGGTTGGACGCCAACTCGGAGTATTTTGTGGCTCCAGACTGGGCGGACGTGGTCAAACATTCCGTGAGTGGCAAACACTTTCCGCGGGCGGCACGCGGGCGGCGATCCCATCCGACCTTCCGGTTGTCCCCGTTAGGGTTTCCTCCCGGAAGGAAAGTTCTCCCGCATCCTGACGGAACCGCTCAGCAGAGACCCGTCGTCGCGTCGCCGCGGTCGCCGCCCTCGCGGCGAGATGCCCAAGCCCCTCCTGTCGGACGCCGCGGGCCTCCCGGCGCCCCTCTTCGTCAACGGCACCCTGATGGGCGGCGCGGATGCCACCACGGTGGCCGCGCGGAACCTGCGCGGGGGAATGCCCGCCATCCCCATCGTGGCGGCGGGTTTCCCTCACGTTTTCCCGCCGGGCGTCGGCGGGACGTCGGCCGAGGACGGCAAGAATGGCTTGAGCATGCTACCCATGATGCTTCACGGCATGCCGCCGCCGCCGCCGCCCCCCGCGGGGCCGCCGTCCAGCAACACGCCCTCTTCAGCGTAGGGACGGTGGTGCCTCTTCATCACGCCTCGAAAGTCACGCCGGCTGAGGCCGGCCCCGCCTCTCCTCCCGGAGGCCAGACTACATCTGAGCGGCACCCCGGCGGCCATCTGACTTTCAACCCCTTCCTGATACCCGCCATGTCGCACGGCCTCCTCTACCCGCACATGTTCCTGCCGCACGGCGGAATCATGGCGCTACCCGCCGCGCCGCCCGGCGCCTCGGCGAGCGACGCCTCCTCGGGGAGCCCCAAGAGGAGGCGGCGGCGGGAACGGGACGAGTCGGAGCGGGCGCCCAAAGAACCGGAACCGCGCCGGGAGTCCGAATCCCAATGTCATCGTCAGGAATCGGAACGTTGCGACGCGCCGGAACGGGAACGGCAGCGCGCCGAAGAGTCGCGGCGGGAGGCCGAGCGGAGCCAAAGTACAGTAGAGCCTTCGCCTTTGCTGTCCTCGCTGGCATCTGCGCCGGAAGGGGACTGCCATCAGCAGCCTGAGGGGGGGGCACCCCAAGACCAGGACCAGGACCAGCACCCGGACCCGGAACCGGCAAGACAGGAACAGGACGTGTAAAGGGGCAGCAAGGAAACACTGAGTGTAACGTTTGTGCCGTGTTTGTCTGTCTGTCTGTCAGTCGTTTGACTTGAATCCCTCTTCCTCCTCTTCTTCTTCTTCTTCTTCTTCTTTCTTCTTCTTCTTCTTCTTCTGACAAAGATGATGTTTGTATCGCAGGACCCCCAGCACCCAAAACCCGCAGTAAACTTCCCTCCCTTCTGAGACATTTATTTCCTTTTCTGCTAAAAGCTCCCGTGACGTTTCCACCTTCACGGGGGCTTCCTGGTCGGGGGTTCGGGGGAGGGGCGACCTTCCACATTTCCACTTCATCTTTTCAATGTTGACCCCTTGCAACAAAAGGAAAGCTGAGAACAATCATGGTGCACATGTTGTTGTTTTTACTGTTTTATTTTGGGGACTGAGAGCATCATGAAGAGATGGATGCTTCTTAAAAATGCACACGCAGTCACTTTCTTACTGTCAAGTGTTACAGCCACACTCAAAAAAAAAAAAAATAATAACATTATGTCCCAAAAAAAAAAAAAACTACCACACTCACCCCAAACAAAAAATACACACTACATCATGTGTTTTCACAAAATCAGGCGTATGTCGCACTTACTGAAAGGTTACAAATGGTGTTTTAAAGGACAACCGACGTCACTTTTTTGTTTCCGAACTGACATCAGAAAAACATTTGATAGCATCTAAAATCGCCAAAACATGCAGGCTATTTTTTTTGTAGTCAAATGCAAAACATCAATAAAAGTGACTTCAAGTGTCCAAAATCTGCACAAAATGAGCTGTGAATTGGGCATTTTCAGAAAGTCCCGCCCCCAGTTCGTGACGTCACGCCAAGACGTTTTGCATTGCTGGAGAATCAAAACAATGATTCAGAGATTATGCTTTCTTGTTACTCATCCAGTTATGACTATGATTCAAATAGTTCTGAAGAGGAAAGCATACATGTTTGCAATCCATTAAATAATTTATTCCGTGCCATTTTGAGGCAACATTGGGGGGTAATGTATCACCCAAAAAGAGAGGCAGAAAATGGCCACCGAGCTCCTGTGAGGAATGAATCAGCCTGTTTCCACAGCCTGATAAATTCCTTACATGGAGCTTGGACGCCCTCTTTCTGGTGCAACATGAGGTTTTCAGACCAAACAAGCTCAGTAGAAGTCATTTGAAGCCATTTTACAAATTATGGACACAACTTGTCGGGAGACCTCCATTTTTTTGTTTCCTGACATCAGAAAAAACGATTTATTGCATCTAAAATACCCAAAACACGCAGGTTGATATTTTTAGTCAGTGTCCCAAAACTGCTTCAAAATGACCCCGGAAATGGCAACTTTCAGAAGATCCCGCCCCCTTGTTCCATGATGCTTTCTTGTTACTCATCCAGCGCACAAATTAGCCCATTTCCAATGGATTTTGTGCGCCATCTTGTGCATTTTCTGGGACAGTACATTGGAGTTCAGACAGCTCGAAATGATATGGAAGGACTTCTTTAATCGATTGCAAACATGTATGCTTTCCTCTTCAGAACTATTTGAATCATATTCATAACTGGATGAGTAACAAAAAGCATCTTCTCCGAATCTGAACTCTCTGATGCTATTGTTTTGATTCTGGAGCAAGGCAGTTTGTGAAGGAGTATCCTGGCGTGACGTCACGAGCAAGGGGGCGGGACTTTCTGAATGTCCCCAAATCCGAGCTCATTTTGTTGCAGTTTTGGGACACTTGAAGTCATTTTTATTGTTGTTTTGCATTAGACTAAAAACATCATCCTGCGTGTTTGGCTATTTTAGATGCTAGAAAATGTTTTTCTGATGTCAGTTAGGAAATGTTGTCGGTTGTCGTTTAAAAAAACCAGATTTTTTTGGGGGGCGGTCACATGAAAGATATGTTTGTTGTTGGAACTAATTTCAACAACAGAGAGGTGACTTTTCCACCAACTCTGAGCTACAAAAACCCCACATGAAGACATTTTTTAAGAATGAGGGTATTTTTTTTTGCCTCCAGATGGCGTCCCGCTAGCTTGCAATAAACGGAAACAGGAAGTTTGTACCAATCCGCAGGGTTTCCCCTGGAGATATTTCATGAGCTGCCATGCATATAGTCCATCAAATGTATGTCATTAAAAAAAAGGGAAATAAAATTTATGTCATAAGAATCCCAAGTGTTTTTTCTTTCCATTCATAATTTTAAGTGAGAAAAAATATTTGACAAATTTCTCTTGGCAGAGTGCTTGAAATCATCATAACGCCATCACTTTTTCTTAGATTGGCACGAAACATCATTTTATACCTCAAGATCTGCTCTTTCCCCCATAAGATATCCACAAAATTTCCATTGAGCCTGATTTTGTCAAAACACAACAACAAATGTATTCAACCAACACCAAATTAAACAATGTTTAAAAAAATACATCTGTACAAATTTTTTTTTTTCCCTGTTAAATAAATTGTACATTGACTTATTACCAAATGTAAATGTTTAATTGTTCCAAAAATGAGAAGGTATCTTCAGCCGTCATCTGTAGAAACCTTGTCATCGATGGACCACTCCTGTACGACTGAGAGCTTACACAGACCAATTGTTCCAAAACAAATGTTACTCACAAAAAGGCTACATTTTCCTTTGAATTTTTTTTCATGGCTAAGAAGACACCTCTCTCACTTAAAGGACAACCGACGTCTCCGAACAATTTGTGTCCGTAATTTGTCAAATGGCTTCAAATGACTTCTACTGAGCGTATTTGACAAAGATTCCACCACATATAGCTAGATTTTACCTTTTAAGACTCGCGCTGAATATGCCGGAAGTCTTGTTTTTGAGTTGGTGACCAGTCCTCACGTTACGTCACTGAAGGAACGCCCCTGACCGAAAAAAGGACATACCTTGCATCACCTCAATGCATTTTGCGGTACTTTGTTTGGTCAGAAAACTTCGTGTTGATGGCGAAATTAGAAGGAAAACACATAAATAACGCAATGGTGAATCGTTGTATGTTACACCAAGACAACTCTGATGTTCGTTGACAAAAATTCCAAGCTGAAAAATAAACCTATTTTCAATGGAGCTCTGGCGCCATCTGCATTTTCTGTGACACTACACATCAGTCTTGATGCCTCAAAATGACCCGGAAGACCTTCTTTAATCCATTGCAAATGTATGCTTTCCTCTTCAGAACTATTTGAATCATATTCATAACTGGATGAGTCACAAGAAAGCATCTTCTCCCAATCTGAAGCCATTGTTTTGATTCTCGAGCAAGGCAAGACATCTTGGCGTGACGTCACGAACTGGGGGCGGGACTTTCTGAAAATGCCCAATTCGCAGCTCAATTTTTTGCAGATTTTCGACACTTGAAGTCATTTTGATTGGTGTTTTGCATTTGACTAAAAATATCAGCCTGCGTGTTTTGGCTATTTTAGATGCGATAAAACATTTTTCTGATGTCAGTTAGGAAACAAAAAAGTGATGTCGGTTGTCCTTTCAAGGAAAAGTACCCAAAATGCATTGTGTGTCGCTTTTTCGGTCAGGGGCGTTCCTTCAGTGACGTCACGGTAGGTATCGTCACCAACTCGAAAACAAGACTTCCTGACTATTCAGCGCGAGTCTTAAAAGATAACATCTAGTTATATGCGCTGGAATCTTTGTCAAATACACTCAGTAGAAGTCATTTGAAGCCATTTTACAAATTACGGGCACAAATTGTCCGGAGGTGTCGGTTGTCCTTTAATTCCTTGGCAACAAGATGCTACGTGATGGCACCGAAACATCACTTGTTTATGCGAAAGGGGTCTTGGGGGCCAACCTGGGCCAATCCTGAAAGAGCACAAAATAGCCAACAGCAAACGTTTGGGGTGGAAAATAGAGGACAAAGGTGGGGGGGGGGGGAAATAATCAAACAAGTGTATACACGTGTGTACACATGTGATGCTGTATATTGCTTTTTTTTTTCATTATTATAATTTTCGGCCTGCATATCATTGGCTGACAAAGTGTGTGTGTGTGTGTGCGCCCGCGCGTGTGTGTGTGTGTTTTGACAGGAAGTAGTGAACATCCAACAGGGTTACTTTGTTTTTTATTATTTTTGTTCAACCCAAAAAAAAAAAAACATTTTTGCACAAAGTCCGTGCTGTCATGTGTGGAAAAAAAAAAAACAACACTTGGTAGTTGTTGCCTTGCCGCAACCTGCTGTGGCGTCATTTAATTTATTATGATTATTACACTTTTTGCTTTGGCCAAATGTTCTTTTGTCATATTAATCCAAGTAAAAGAAAATATTTTTAAAAAATCGCATTTTTGTGTGTTTTTTTTAATGTGATGGCGACATTCAGCAACGCACAAAATGGCATCGGACTGCCTGTCGAAAAATACACAAATAATCATTCCTGAGCTGCGATGAACTTTTTGACACGACATTCGGGCCGAGAAATAATTTATTTGCATTACTGCCTCTTAAAATTATATTCACCACCCTCCCCCCTCACGAATTTAGCACACTATTTTTGTCTTGATCCGAAGAAAAAGACGTTTTCGAAGTCCGATGAAAATTGCCTTGCTGACTTGACATTTTCATTTCGTTTTGAGCCACGAGGGGGCGCTGCTGCGTTTACGTGGGCTCGGGAAATTGGAAAGGTGCTTTATGGAGCTCGCGTGTTCGCTGAACGAAATGAGCCATTTTTTTTTTAAAATGTGCACTTTGATCTTTCATCCGATTGTATTTTATTTTTTTATGGGGGTTAAGGGGGTTTAAATTATTCTTGTTTGAACAGCGTCACACGATGTCATCAACAACATTGATCTCAGACATTGAAATGAATTCATGGTTCGGAGAAAAAAAAAAACGTAAAAAATTATGCGTTGCAAATTCTTTTTGGAAGCAACGAAAACCGAAGGGTCCCGAACTTCGGGACTCCCCAAGCCTTTCTCAGCCTTTATTATTATTTTGGTTTTTTTGGGCTTTGCTCATGATTGTTCCCCAAAATGTCATTTTACCAAGTCAAAGTAAGAGGGCTGAAAAAAAATGCATTGATAAACTTTTAAAGGACAAGCGACACCTCCGGACAAATCGCGTCTATAATTCATAAAATCACCTCAAATGACTTCTACTGAGCGCATTTTACAAAGATTCCAGCGCATATTTTAGCTATATTTTACGTTTTAAAAGTCACAAAGTCTTGTTTTTGAGTTGATGACGATACCCTAAGTGACATCACGGAGGGAAAATGCACCCTGACACAAAATGCATTTTAGGTACTTTTGTTAGTCTGAAAACACCGTGTTGATGGCCAAATTAGAAGAAAAATGACATAAATAACGCAATGGTGAATCGTTGAGTGTACTGTAACACGCATAAAGACGGTGTAAGTTGACACCTGGGTGCTACATCGGAGTCCAGATCTTCACCAGTTAGTTTCATTGCTTGCAGACGGGCTCGAATTGATACGGGAGGACTTCTTTAATCGATGGCAAACATTTATGCTTTGCTCTTCACAACTATTGGATTGGATTGGATTGGATATGCCTTTATTAGTCTCACAGTGGAGAAATTTGAATCCTATTCATAACTGGATGAGTAACATGAAAGCATCTTCTCCCAATCTGAAGCCATTGTTTTGATTCTGGAACGAGGCAGTTTGTGAAGGAGTATCCTGGCGTGACGTCACCAACAAGGGGGCGGGGACCTTCTGAAACTCGCCATTTCTGAGGTCATTTTGTGGCAGTTGTGGGGCACTTCAAGTCATTTCTATTGGTGTTTTGCATTGGACTAAAAATGTCAGCCTGCGTGTTTTGGCTATTTTAGATGCTATAAAACGTTTTTCTGATGTCAGTTAAAAAACAAAAAAGTGACGTCGGTTGTCCTTTAAGTTAAACACTGAAGGGGGAAGTATAAAGCACAGACGGTCTAACAGTCGTAAAGTAAATTCACACCTACTGTAGTACGACGACGTGTATCCTTGGCTTTTCAGTAAGGCATTACTGAAGCAGCTGGCACGTAATTACTGCATTTGAATTATGTGTCACAAACCCTGACATTTTGCTCTGCATCGAGTCCACCTGGGAAGAGGGATTTCCTCCCCGCCCACATACTAGACGCGGCCAATCGCAAGCGAGCTCGGCCGGAAAAAGACGCGCAATACAAAATTTAACTTACAGCATTTCCGTCCAAACAATTTTTGACATATCCGCAAAAATGTTCGTATGTACCGTTGTTCATAACTTGAATGTTCGTAACTCGGCGAGCGTCTGTAAAAAAGGACACCTTGTAGCAGTCCTTCCATCGGCGGAGGCCAAAATCTTCCCGCGGCTTGAAATGACGGTTGACGTAGCGGTCGATTCGAGAATCGCCGATAAAACGGCCGCACGTTTGCGTGAACATCTACGCCTGGATGTGGGCGTGGCCAGTGTCAGTCCCATTGGCCACCACGTAGCTCCGCCCCTGCCATACCTGCGAGCTTTTTCATCTCCTTGTATTTGTGTTGTACGTGCGTGCTAAACTTGACAAAGGGTGTCCTTGTTTTTTGCCCGTGCGTAACGGTGGCGGACGGGCGATTGTGGTCAAAGATGCCTCAGAAGATTTGACGTGCGTTGCTAGCGTTGCTGTTGGCGAGCATCCAAAGGGGTTTGGCCTGACGCTTGCGGTTTCTCCCCCGTCGCCTCGGCCTTCTGCTGTCTGGAGACAAGAAAAGACAGAATATAGAATTGATACGGAAGGACTTCCTTCATCCATTGCAAACATGTATGCTTTCTTCTTCAGAACTATTTGAATCATATTCATAACTGTATGAGTAACAAGAAAGCATCTTCTCCCAATCTGAACTCTCTGAAGTCATTGTTTTGATTCTGGAGCAAGGCAGTTTGTGAAGGAGTATCCTGGCGTGACGTCACCAACAAGGGGGCGGGACTTTCTGATTCTGCCCATTTCCGGCCTCATTTTGTGGCAGTTTTGGGACACTTGAAGTTATTTTGATTGGTGATTTGCATTGGACTAAAAATATCAGCCTGCGTCTTTTGGCTATTTGAGATGCTGTTAGGAAAGAAAAAAAATGGTGTCGGTTGTCCTTTACTTGTCATTTTTGTGTCTTCTTCTGCCACAGACTTCTGTCAGTGAGATAGTTAAAGCAAGATTTGAGGCCGACATGCCGCCGTGGCTCCCAAAGATTTGCACATGTGGCGTCCAGTCGGCGTGATAACATCAACGGGACAATAGAATTTGGGTAGGAATTGCGTGCGAAAGCGGCCAAGCGGAAGCTCCAAAGTTGCCTCGTTAATTCAACAGTTTGAATGTGGCGCGTTCGACTCATAACTGGCTGCTGTGCAAGGGGATGAAAATGCCACTGTTGAACATTCACTTTGATTAGTTTAATTGTATTTTTCTAAAAGAAATAACAAAAATTAAAAGGATGAAAACAAAAAGATTAAAAGGATTACAAACATAAAATAACATTTTAAAAGAATAAGAGATGAAAGTATTAAGAGATTACAAGATTCAGAGACTAAAAGATTACTTAAACGATTAAGATATAATAATAATAATAATACATTACATTTGAAGCGCCTTTCCAAGCTCACAGTCACAAACAAGCATCGGTACTATAATAAGTAAAATACAATCACAAATAGAATACAAGAAATAAAATACAATTCTACATAGAAACAGGAGATAGAGCTACACAGAAAATGCAATTTGAAATGTGATTTGAAGGTGGGAAGAGAATCCATGTGACCAATTTTGGGAGGAAGTGAGTTCCAGAGTTTGGGGGAAGAGCAGCTGAAAGCTCTGTCCCCCATTGTGCTGAGATGGGCAGACGGTGGGGGGGCACACAGAGGTGGAGAGTGGCTGCCTTTTTCAGCAGCTCCTGTATTTTCTTTTTCTACTTCTTCCTATCATAGTTTTGCTAGTGTAAATTGGAAATTTCTCCATTGTGAGAACAATAAAGGTAATGTGATCTTATTTTAAACACAGCTCATTAGCCTCCGCATTCTCTCTCTCTCTCTCTCTCTCTCTCTCTCTGTCTGTCTCTCTTCTCTCTCGCACCAGAAAACTGCTGTCACTCAGTACAAAAACCTTTATGCTTCTTCATGTTCTTGTGGTTGGAGTAATGCGGTGGTGCGAGACATCCTCGTCTGGGCCGCAACACTTCCATCCGGTTGGTTTTGCCTTGGCCTGAATACTTGTCTGATTCTGAGTCAATGGGCTCCTTTCAAAATGACATTCAGGCTTTGTTTGACATGAATACAATGTTTCACACAATAGGCCTTTCATGTCACTATGTTGGTGTTTTTATTTATCTATATGTATATGTATTAATTAATTACTTAATTAAATTTATTCAATGAAAGCAGCTACCGTCTGGAAGACAACGTCCTATTTTGGCTTTTATTAAAAAAAAAAAAAGAAATGTAATGGACAGTCACCACACCGTCGTGGCGAGACTTCCGATGAACTACATTACTTTATAGTAGAAAGTAATGTAGTTCATCGGAAGTCTCGCCACGGTTCGGGACTCATATATGGCTCTTTTGATGATTGCATATGGCTCGCCGATAAATCTAAATACGCACATATTCTCGCATTTTTCCGTTCATTTCCTGTTGGCGAAAAGAGCACTTTTGATTGGATGATACTGGCCGTCAGTTGAAACAGGTAAACGCCCCTTTAGATGAGCTTGACAAGTAGCGGTACACTTCAGTTTAAATGCACCGGAGAGAAAAGGTTCTGATTCGAATTTGCAATGAAACAATAGCACCGATGAAACAGTCGAATGACAAGCCCCATGTTAACGTTAGCATCGATATACTTGTGTGAGAAGTATGTTGTATAGCAAGTGTGGAAGCTAATGAGCCGTGTGCAGGCTAGCTAGCACGAGCTTCGCCTATGGACCCGCAAGTTGACTTTCATTCCGATCGTTTGCCTGGATTTTTACCAATCGCAAGGAACGGAGAACCATTCATGTTAACGGTGAGTACTATCACTAAGTTATTTTAAATCATACATTCTGACGTTTTGTTGAAAAGCGGTCGCGCGTGCGTCTGTGTGCGCGTGCGCGAGCGCTCGTGTGTTGTGGCTCTCACTGAAAAACATGTCTAAATAGTATTTTACTTTTATAGCTCTCTGAGTCAAAAAGGTTCCCTGCTGGTACCCCTGCTTTATAGTAATAATAATAATAATAATAATAATACATTTAATTTATAAGCCCCTTTCAAAACTCTCAAAGTCAAATTACTTATGTTGATAATTGAGGAATCTTTTTGGGCCAAAGTATATTTATTTATTTATTTATTTATTTATTTAATTAATTATCTACCAACCTATTTATTTAGTTAGTTATTTTTATTAATATATTGATGTATTTATTTTTATTTTTTTTTTTTTTTATTTTTTACAAAATTAAATACATTGGCTTTGGGGGTTATAAATAAAGGTTTTTGTTTTTTTGTTTTGTTTTGTTTTGTTTTGTTTTGCATCCTCCGTCATCTGAATAACCCCTAGGTGGCGATATGGTGTAAATGCGCACGCGAGTAGCCTTTTCATTGACCATTTTTTTTTCAAATCTCAGAAGCAACTCCAGCTACTGTGGAGAAATATTTTTGGCGGCAATTCCAAGTATGACCTCTTTTTTTCCCCAGTGCCTTTTTGAAATCAGTGTAAAGGGAAAAACAATTCAGTCGGAACAATGAAAAGTGTCCCGAAGCCATCTCTGAATCCAATTGGTTAATCAACAGTCCTAGTCATTGGAAAGCACCGGTTTGCAATTAACTTTCAGGCAGAGTCAATGTTTATCTGAATAACGGAGTAAAATGATCAATAGAAATCGCGGTATGCATCCCAAAACATTTGGTGACCTTCATCCGTGCAAAACAAGATGCCAACCACACGACTCTTAAAGGACAACCGATGTCACTTTTTTGTTTCTTAACTGACATCAGAAAAACGTTTTATAGCATCTAAAATACCCAAAACACACACTATAATATTTTTATTCAAATGCAAAATCTGCAAAAAATTGAGCTGCGAAATGGCCATTTTCAGAAAGTCCCGCCCCCAGTTTGTGACGTCACGCCAAGACGTCTTGCCTTGCTGGAGGATCAAAACAATGGCTTCAGATTCGGAGAATATGCTTTCTTGTTCCACCTCCAGTTATGAATATGATTCAAATAGTTCTGAAGAGGAAATCATACATGTTTGCAATCAATTAAAGAATTTATTCCATGCCATTTTGAGGCATTTGGACTGCAATGTAGCGTCCCAGAAAAGAGGCACAAAATGGCGACCTCCGTTTCCACAGGCTGATAAATTCCTTATGTGGAGCTCGGACACCCTCTTCTGGCGACTTTTGGGTGCAACACAAGGTTTTCAGATACAATACAGCAAAATACATTGACATTGAGCACAGCAGAATGCATTGACGTGATGGAAGGACTGCTACAATGTGTCTTTTTTTCGGTCAGGAGGCGTTCCTTTAGTGACGTCACGTACGGACTCGTCACCAACTCAAAAACAAGACTTCCTGAATATTCAGCGCAAGTCTTAAAAGGTAAAATATAGCTATATGCGGTGGAATCTTTGTCAAATACGCTCAGTAGAAGTCATTTGAAGCCATTTTACAAATTATGGACACAACTTGTCCGGAGACGTCGGTTGTCCTTTAACAACAACAATATTTTTTTTCCCCCGTTCCGAAATGATCACACTGATGCTCCGTCCACGATCACACTTTGACCGTCATTCGTCATCCAAGTCCAGGCTCGGGTGGGGTCGAGGCACTGCCCGACCTGAATCGCCACCTCCTCATTATGTGCTAGCAAAATTCATTCATGGCTTCCGCAGTTTTCCAAATCCTGCTTGCTAACCGGCCGACATGAAAAAGAAGACATCTGCTATTTTTGTGCCTGGATGAAGGAACATCAAGTTACGCTGAGAGCGCTGGTGCGCTCACCGCACCCCTTTAAAAACACAAGAAAGACTATTAGCGGGACATATTTTGGTGTGATTGCATTAACATGTGAGGTCTGGCGCTTCTCCAAAGACTTTGACAGGAAATGTTTTGGACGTGATCTTCCAATGCTAAAGCTTCACAGGGACTGGAAACTTTTGACAAGAGTTAGTTTGACTTCATGAGCAATAAAAGAGGCTTTGGCGGTGCATTTATGTGGAGATTATGGAGCCGACGACTAAAAGCAGATGCACGGGCACAGGAATGGTTCCTCTCCTCCTTTCTCCTTGGAAGAATGAGAGGAAAGAAGAAGAAAAACAAGGGAACAGAAGAAACCGGAAAAGAAGGTTTAGGTCAATAAGGGGTGCCTGAATCTGGTGGAAAAAGCAAAAAGAAAGCAAACTGGCAATGGAAAGGAAAACATGAGATAAGCAGTGTCTGAAAGTCATGACAAAAACCTTAGCGGACACCAGGGCAGACAACTCTGAAAAGTTGCCTGCCCGGCCAGAAAGTTGCCTGCCCCATTTTTCACAACTTGAAGCACAATAAGACGACTAATCGCAAAAAAAAAAAATTTGTTGCAAAGTATTAAGGATTGTTTTTCTTCAGGATGTACCGACCATAAATTCTCCCTCGCTTAATTTATGGTAAATATCCCTTGCTGATGATTTTGCTCTAGTTTGGTCGTTCGTCCATACACTGTCCGGCATGTTGCACAATGTTTGCGTTGCGTCGTCTGCTACAAGCCACGTTAAGTATTCTTTCCATGATGCTTTTAATAATAATAATAATGATAATAAATTTAATTTCAAGCGCCTTTCAAAACACCCAAGGACACTTTACAATAAAAACAATAAAACAAAGCACATAACAATAAAACCACAAGTAAAATGATGAATAATAAAATAGCAGATTGAACTAGACATTGAAAGCAATTTTAAACAAATTGGTTTTGAGGTGGGACTTGCAAATAGGAAGGGAGTCAATCTTACGGATGTTGGGTGGAAGTGAATTCCAGAGTTTGGGAGCAGAGCGGCTGAAAGCTCTGCATCCCGTCGTGGTGAGACGGGCAGAGGGCACATGGGGATCTGAGGGACCGAGAGGGAACGGAGATTTGAAGCAGGTCAGAAAGATAGGGAGGGGCAAGGTTATGGATGGCTTTGAATGTAAACAGAAGTAGTATTTTGAATCCTTCTTCTGGGGCTGAGGTTCTGTGCATCTACTTTGAAAAATGATACGCAAAAGCACGACCTTCTAACACTCGGGAAAGTCCGGAAGCACGAAGCAGGCTTCTGATTAGCTGCCGTGCTGAGTATGAAATTCCGAAATTTCCAAACCAAATGAAAGATGTCGAAATAATTTATTCCGATTTCGAAATCTTCGTTCAAACGTTTGCTTTATTGAAAAAAGCAAATTTTTTATGTAAGTTCTACGGCCGATGAAAAAGTTGCATCCCTCAGGTGTCCGAGCAGGCGTTATTTCAGACACTGAGATAAGATGGAAGCGTTCAAGGAAGCGACAACCCTTTCCGAGTTGTCTTGAAGTGACTGGACAAGATTGTGGTCTTATAAGATACCAACAAGCAACAATAATATGTTGTTGGGGTGCCAAGAAGACAGGAAGAACCACAGAAGTACCAGGAACTGCAACAATGCCAGCGGTTAGAGAAAGTCAACACCCCCCCCCCCCCCCCCCGCCACCGCCACCTTCCTGATCCAATGTACACATGTGAGCTTTTTGCCAAAAAGACCAACTGTGAGACCCATCTTAACCTTTTCGAAAAACGCTGTCCGCTGTTCATGTGGACTACCACCTGGACAATAAATCTTTTCCAGAGAAGAAATAACTGAGATCATGAACTTGCACAATCGCATTCCGACGCCCCACGCAGACGTATAAAAATTACGTTCAGATGTTCGAGTAGGCTTTTACTTTTTCCAGTCGAAACCTGAAAAGTTTTGCGCCATTTGGAATTGTTCATAATTGCTGACCACAAAAAAAGTAGAAATTCGAACGGGGATTTGTTGACTAAATGGTTGTTTAAGGTTGAATTTAGACTTCAGAGGTTGTTACCATGTAGGCTTCGTCTGATTAGAAGTATAGAAGTAATCAGTCAGGACAATAGAAGTAATCAGTGTAGCCGCAGGGAGTAGTCCTCTGCTCCCCCCAACCTAAGAGCAGGGACCAGTCATAGCAGAGTCCGGCACCGCCACGTCTGGACAGTAGGGATATATCTATATCGGGCCAAAACTACCTGCAGAAGATTTTAGTTCCCTGACGAAGCCTCTTGGATAAGAAGCGAAACGTCCGACATCTTCAAAGAAGTACAGATGACGGCTGAAGAAACCTTCTCATCAATGGACCGAGAGCTTACACAGACGAATTACAACGTTAGTACGACAAAGTGACGTTTCAAAACAACTCCGTCCTTGAAGGACACGTCGTACTCCGATCAATGAACATCTTCTGTGCAATCGAGTCCTTCTGCGGGACGAATCGGCACAAAGTCAACCCAAAAGCAAGCCAACGCCAACAAAGTCGCAGATGAACTCAATAAAAAGAACCGACGCACTCTCATTTGGAATCCGCCGAGGTCGACTTTCATCCCGCGTCATTTTGCAGTTACTCATCGCAATGCCAGCGAAGAACCCGTTTGACGGTCGCCATTGGATTACCCCCCTTCCGCCCTCCCCCACTACGTTGAGGAGGATGACCGACAAGCGCATCACTGCGGGAAGGCCGACCTCAATAATTGCCTCTCGGTTGGGATTTTCCACAAGTCGTTAAATGCGGCCCTGCGCTCGCTCGTCACACACCAAGTCAACTTTTGGCATTTTACTGTGAGATCCAAGTCACGACTCTGGGATTGAACATTTTGTCGGGAACGAGATTTACGATTTGCCTGCTCTGAATTCAAACAGCAGCGTGCAGTCACGCGCCAACGAGGTCCAAACAGTCAATCGGATGCAAAGACTGATATTGTTTTTCTGTCATCTTTGGTGATAGGAAATCAATAAACTTTGCCTGGAATCGGAGAATTTGCCAACATCAGCTTTTCCTTCAGTCATCAGTGATCAACGTTTCTACAATACAATACTAACAATACATATTGATTTATACAATGCTTTAGAAGACAACCCACACCATTTTTTTGTTTCCTAACTGACATCAGAATAAACATTTTCTGGCATCTAAAATACCCAAAACGTGCAAGCTGATATTTTTAGTCAAATGCAAAACACCAATAAAAATGACTTCAAGTGTCCCAAAACTGGCACAAAAAGAGCTCGGAACTGGACAGATTCAGAAAGCCCCGCCCCCTTATTCGTGACGTCACGTCATGATACTCCTTCACAAACTGCCTTGCTCCAGAATCAAAACAATGGCTCCAGAGAGTTCAGATTCAAAGAAGATGCTTTCTTGTTACTCATCCAGTGTTGAATATGATTCAAATAGTTCTGAAGAAGAAAACATCAATGTTTGCAATCGATTAAACCATTTTTTCCATGTCATTTTGAGGCATCAGGGGTGGGAAATATTGCAACCAAAAAAGGCAGATGGCGACAAAGCCGTGTAAGGAATTAATCAGCCCGTTTCCACAGGCTGATTAATTCTTTACATGGAGCTTTGTCGCCCTCTTCTGCCTCTTTTTGGTCCTACACGAGGTTTTCAGACCCGCCAAGTACAGCCAAATGCATTGACGTGATGGAAGGACTGCTACAATGTGACCTTTTTTTGTCAGGGGCGTTCCTTCAGTGATGTCACATACGGACTCGTCACCAACTCGAAAACAAGACTTCCGGAATATTCAGTGCGAGTCTTAAAGGGTAAAATATAGCTATATGCGGAGGAATCTTTGTAAAATAAGCTCAGTAGAAGTAATTTGAAGCCATTTTGCAAATTATGGCCACAACTTGTCCGGAGATGTTGATTGTCCTTTCAGTCATTTTTATTGGTGTTTTGCGTCCAACTGAGCCGACAACGTTTCTATCCCCCCCATATACAAATATGGATCTTTGCTCAATCGGAACAGTCCGACTTGTAGTTTCATGTCATAAAGTAAAAAAAAATTGCAGCATTTCATTTCCATGATTTCTGTGGGAGTTATTCATAGAGAGAGTGAGGAAAAAATGTTCAAAGCTCCTTCGAGGGAGGGAATGAAGCAAATCCCAGACGAAAAACCCAAAACTGGTATCAATGTCACTCGCTATTCCTCACAAATGGGATACTTCTTGGCCCGCCCGCCCAGCCTTCACCCCCAAAAATGCAGAATTGCACGGTCATTGCATTTCCCCCACAAAAGCAAACTTTGCCACGTTCGCCGTTTGATCAACTGTGCCAAATGCAAAACACATGAAGCGCATTGCATGTGTCATGGCCATTTTAGTGGCGACCGACCGAGGCTTCCCGTGAGAACAAAACGCCGGGGCAGCACTTCAAAGGCGTCGAAACGCTTCCATCCCAAGCATGCGGCATCTTTTTGCATCTTTTCACATAGTTCTTTTCACCAAAGTCCCCCCAAAAAATAATATACAGTACATGGAAAAAAAAACTTGGGCGGCTATTGATAGTCAAGACTATAGGACTGCAATTGTCTAACTTAGGAGACCATCCACCACGTAAATTATGAATAATTGAGTCTATAGGTACAGTGATACCTCGGCTTACGAAGGCTTTAGCTCACGAACTTTTCGCCTTACGAACGTTAAATTCACCTGAATATCATCTTGGCAGACAAACTATTTTTCGGTGAGTGATGTGATGTGTCGTTTGCGAACGAGCCGGTTCTTGGAGATGGATCTCTGAAGTGACAAGCAGCTGGAAATGGCAGCCAACTTTTTTTGTCCTCTATTCTTCGGTTAAAGCTGCACATGATTGGTCAAGATCCGTGGTAGGGCAGGGAGGGAGACTTACAGACACACGCAGCAGTGAGGAGAAGGAGGAGGGGTTACATCACTGGTGTCAAAGTCAAGGCCTGGGGCCAAATCCGGCCCGCCACATCATTTTTTTGGGCCCGCGAAAGCAAATCAAACTTGTAACACACAATGATTCACCATCGCGTTATTTATGTGTTTTCCTTCTGATTTCGCCATCAACACAAAGTTTTCAGACCAAACAAGGTACCGCAAAATGCATTGTGTGTTGCAGGGTTGTTCCAAACGTGATGTCACGTGGGGCTCGTCATCAACTCGAAAACAAGACTTCCTGAATATTCAGCGCGAGACTTAAAAGGTAAAATATGGCTATATGCCGTGGAATCTTTGTCAAATACACACGCTCAGTAGAAGTCATTTGAAGTGATTTTATAAATTATGGACACAACTAGTCCGGAGACGTCCGTTGTCCTTTAAATGTTTTATAAAGCATAAAAATGTCTCAAAATGTGTGACAAATATGTGTTGCGATTTGTATTAGTGTACAACAAATGATAATTTTGCATAAAATAAAATAAGAACTAAACAGAAATGATAAAAATGATGGTCATTAAACTTTTATCGGGTTTTAACAATCCTCGGAAAATGTCCAAGGCAAACCTCAGCACAATGACCAATCGCCTGACTGGTGAACACAAATCCGCGAGAGGTACTTCCTTGTTAATAGCCAATGGTAGAGCAGCGTTATGTTGCGTTCAGGGCACCCGGAACTGCGACTAGCAGCCCATTCTGTATTTGACTCTGAAACGACGACTACGGCTAACTTCCTGTCTCCTTTTTCAAGTCCTTTGTGGTTTTACGGACGACAGACAAACTTTCCTAATCTCTGGGGCAGGTCCCATCACACCTTTTGAAGCTCTGAAAAGTTTCTTGCCACTCACCTGAACTCTTATGTTATCGAGCGCTACAAATCGAGTGAGATATCCAAATTGCCTGAATTTTGACAACCAGTTGAAAGCCATGACTAAAACTACCCGTTACTACTTGAAAAATGGAGCTCCAATGAATGGTTTTCTCTCTCAACCACACAGAACAACTTTTTCAACCTTTTATTTTCAGTAGACTCGATCACTGCAATGTTTTTTTTACAGGTCGTGAGAAAAAAATAAAAATAAACAATACAATTCAGTCAGGCAGACACATTTTATCCAAAATTTCAGCAGAACTTTTAATCATACCACAAACCTGGACCACATCTAACTGTCCTCAAATCAGTCAATCAAAAAAGCAAAAAGTTTTACAGTTTTGCTACCGCTCCACAAATCCCCAAATGGTCTTCAACCCAAAAAATGGACAATAACTGGATGAAGCATCCCGACCCATCAGGTTATCATGGTGGGAGGGGGGGGGGGTGGCGTCAGGTCTCTGGTGGGCTTCCCAGATATAGAGCAACATTTCCATGTTCTGCTAGTCGCCATCCCCCCCCCGCCAATCTGTGCGATCTCCTCAAAAACGTCATTTTCGTCAAGGCCCCAAAAGAGCAGCTTTCGAAACAATTGAGGCTTTATTCTCTTGCCATCTCCATTTGCATGCAGTCTTTTATTGAAATTGCTGCTTGGTTTAAATCGTCTGAATGTCATTATTTTCAATGATTTTATTCAAATTTTTTATTGGGGTGCGGGTTGTTGGAAGAGTGTTTTAATGTCTTCATCTTTTGTTTCCAATGCTTTCAATATGTTATTCGAAGCGTCTTGAAACATTGAGTGGCACGTTTGATACACAACTGTGACGTTTTTAAATCGCTGGCCTGAACTTTGATCACATGCTTTTATTGTCGCTGATGTCGCAATGTGTCGCGGTCATAAACTGATGTCAAGACACGGATCACGTCAGTGATTTCCTCCAATAATTTGAGAGCGTAAATATCACAAAACAACACTTGCGCTACAAATCTCTGCCGGTGTTGACATGTTCCAAAGTTCATGGCGATAGCGTGAGAAGAAATTCACAATGCGCCATTGCCGTCGGGCTGTTTTGGGAACGCCGATGACGCCTTGTAACTGGAAAATGGCCGCCCACCAGCCTAAAATGGCTCTTACAGCCGAACCTTGTTGCAACTTACTCTGAGGCAAATGACGAATCCGTATGTTAAAACGATTGTTCGTCATCGCCATTTCCATTCAAAATGGCCGCCAACTACAGCGTAGAACACATTACATGAACATGTCCATGGCCAAAATGAACCTTTCAAAGCAAAGTACGACCGAACCGCTTTACAACGTACCATGAGGCACATAACAAATCTGTACGTGATCACGGTTCATCATCGGAACCATTTCCATTCAAAATTGCCGCCAACTATGATGTAGAATACAGTCTAAACATCTGTCCGTGTAAAAACATGAACGTGCATCACAATATAAACATGTCAAATACAAACATGTGTCTACTGTATGAAGAAAAAAAAAATACATTTTTTTTTTATTAGACATGAAAGAACTGCAGCGTTTCGACTTTGTCTTTGAAAACATTCAATCAGCAAAGGAAAAGTGCCTTCTCCAGTTCCGGACGCGCCGCGCCTCGAAGGCGTTTACGATCGTCCTTCAATGTATTGGCCTCGAACTCTGCCACGATTTTGTTGCCCTTACGGATGGTTGTCGAAATCGGCGACTTTGCCAATTCGCAGACTCGGCCGAGCTTCGTCCGGGAGACTCCCTTTCGAAAGTGCGACACCATTTCAGCCTTCACAGACAGCACCCTTTGCTTCCGTTTTCGGTGTACGACGCTATCGGTGTGTTGCGAAGCAATGGAAGGGAAATCGGTGCGCTGTACATTTTGTGTGTTAGCAAGTTAGCATAGCACAGTTCATCATCACCAAGTTGCTTTTCACGATTTTGTCTGAAAAATCCGGTCGTTACAATGACGTTTTTATTGAAAAAGGGTTCATTGTCTACAAAAAATTAAAATTACAGTGATACCTCGTCTTACAAATGCTTCATCTTACGAACTTTTCGACTTATGAACATTAAATTCACGAGAATATAATCTTGGAATACAAACTAGTTTTCGGCAAACGAACCAAATCACCCAGCGCCACGGTGGCTGGCGGACTAATTTTCGGCGGATGAACACCAAACCACACGGTCGAACAGTGCCACGATGGCTGGCGGACTAGTTTTCCACACACCCTCTGTTTGAGTGCAGACATGGTTTGCTATCAAGTGGAGTACATTTGCTATTATGGGACCGAAAAAGACCCCACCACAGGCTAGTTTTAAGCCAAAGAGGAGACAAAAGAAAATTACGGTCAAGCAGAAGAAGGAGATCATCAAAAAACACCAACGAGGTGTGCATTTGTGTGACCTAACGTCCCAGTACCAGTATGCTAAATCGACCATTGCTACGTGTGGCTAAGGGTGTTTCTGTGTTGTCTAAGCAACGGTCTCAGGCAATTGAAGAGGTTGAAAAACTTTTGTTGATTTGGATTAACGAAGAGCAGCTCGCAGGGGACGGTGTGAGTGAGGGTATTATCGCTGAGAAAGCACGGCAACTTCACTCGGATATCATCAAGAGTCAACTACATCAACGACCATCACAAAGGTCAATTAAACCACTTTATCATACAGTACAGTTTATTTATTTAATTACAAACCAATAGCACATTTATTATACATAAAATAAGGTCTATTTTGCGTAGTTTTAAGGCTTATTTAGTAGAAAATTATGTTTTATGGGGACCCGGGAACGGATTATTCGAATTTTTAGTGGTTTCTTATGGGAAATAAATGTTTGGCAGACGAATATTTCGCCTTATACACACTTTCCGGGAACCAATTATGTTTTTAAGCTGAGGTATCACTGTAATTGCGTGAAATCGGGACTTGAAAATGCTAATGGAGTACATTGAAAGGAGTCTTCATCCCTGTTTGATTTTTGGTTTCTTGCGACGACTCACAGGAACAGTTATGTTGACTTAATTTTTATGTTGCTACATCAAACCAAATTTAGCAGTTAAGTTTTACCCCCCAAAAAAACAAACAAACAAACAAACAACGCAGTCACAAGAGTTTGTTTCGGAAATGGCCCCTACATCACCATTTTATTGGTTTCAAGGCGATAGACCTCTTGCGTCTTTTCCTCCATGGTTTCTTTCTTTTCTTTTTTTTTATTGCTCTTCCCGTAATAGACTCATCGAGAAATTTTATGTTGATTCATCCCCCCGACCCAAACTGCATATCCTCACCAGGGTCGCTGGCATGCGTGTCAAACTGACAAACTTTAATCCAAAACAAATGAGCCCGCAATTGATTTAAGTCGCTGCTTCTCGAGACCCTCCGCCAAATTGTATTTTTGGATTGTCGAATGAAATTGAAATGATAAATCATGGCTTCTTGAGCCTTTTAATTTGTTTTTTAACCTAACCGAGATAAGACAGCGCTTCTGAATTTCATGCCACTCAGTCAAAGAGGCGGTCTGAATTTTCGATGAATTGCAAGAGGACGCCCCATCGCGTGATGGACAACGTGGTCGATTTCGAGCTGACAGTCTTCCGAAGAATTTGCATCTGAGCTTCGATTATAGTACGCCTTCCCCTACAGACCCTGACGGAGACTCTTTATAGCTTAAAAGGTCTCAGCGAGTCGGATCCAGATGTTCATGCCTCTCTCTTGGCCCACGTTCGACGTTCAGAGATTTAAAACAAAGTGAAACCGCTATGTCATTTATATGAAGGGACTCGTTCAAAGTAACAAAAGACACTATGCTCACAGTGAAATAACATTTCCCCCTTTTGTCCCTGAAGTAAAACCCTCGATGGTGGAAATTGTATTCCGAGCAAAGAATTTGTAACGTCTTCAAATTTAAACCTGTGTTTTGGACTCGGAAATAGTTAGCGGCAGGTTTGGACAACGACATGACTGACCGAGTTTGTATTTGTCAAGACAAAGACGAGACACAAAATCAAGAAAGAGCACTCGCAGAGGATGAAAAAGAAGGAAGGAGAACAATGGGGGAAGGTGGACGTCAGAAGGAAAAGAATCAAGAAAGAAAAAGGACATTTGAAAGGGATCAATGATGCAAAGTATTGAAAAGCGCAGTCGAAAACGACGGATGTGATGTTGGCACATCTGCCTCACAGTTCGAGGTTCTGGGTTCCAGGCCTAAGAGAGAGAGAGAAATAAAATGAGGCATTAAAGATGGAAAAAGAACAATGATAGTCAAAGGAGGGGTGGGGGGGGGTGGGAAACGAGCTATGTACAGTAAGGGAAAGGAGGAGTGAGTTAAAGGGAAAAAAATGGAGGAAATGAATGTCTAAATAATCTGCCTGCCGCAAAAAAATACAACAAAAGCTTAGCTCATTCACTGCCATTCGCAAATTTCTTCAAGAATTTAAAAGTATGACGTGGAGCGCCATTCCCGAATTTGTTCCGGTTTTGTTTTTTCTTGCGAGGGTACCGATAAAGCGCTGGTTAGACCTCTGGCAATGTTTTTCCCTTCCACGAGGGGGCATCATTTGCCTTTTTTCCATGTAAGCGCGTTGTTACAGCTTCAGATGTTGTTAATGCGCGAGAAAAATAATAATATGTACCCTATTTATTCGAGTATAACGCGCAAAATTTACTAGCTAAAAAAGAACTCAAAGTTTGGGTGCGCGTTATAAACGAGGCCTGGAAAAAATTCTCATCTATATTTAATGCTTTATCCCTTCCAGGAGGGGGCAGGATTTCCATAGCTATTCAGTTTGGATTCTCGGACACCCGGATCACGCGCATTCCTTTTTTTTAATTGTTGATTAGCATTTATTTAGCTCCGCTTCATTTCCTTTCCTCGCCTCACCCACACTGAAACGTGAGTTAAGCATTGCTGTTTTGCACAATTATCAATATCCAAAGTTTTCATTCAGTGTTCTTCATATTTTAATTGATATACAGTTAACATCCGACTTGCGACCGAGTTCCTTTCCGACCAAACGGTCGTAAGTCAAAATGGTCGTAAGACGAAATCCATTCAAAATGTTGAATAGAGACTCTGAGGCTAAATGAGTGGGCCTACTCCACCCCCTCTGGTGCCATCACACGGTCGATTGCTGTGTGAGAGTGAGATGCTGGCTAGCTGGCCAAAATTGTCGTACGCGTTGCCGGCCTGCTAGCATGTTGCGATGCCAGGCGTAGAATTCAAATTTTAAAAATAGGGTCTGGAGTTCGTGGTCGTGAATACGGGTGGTCGTAAGTCAAGCTGGTCGTAAGTCGGATGTTACTTGTACTGTTACCTGAAGAAAGTGAAGAAGATTACACTGTCAATAAATGATTTTTATCATGGACACGCATGTGTTGTCACTTACAATGTGTGGTCTGAGCCGAGAAAAAGTGAAACATGTTATACCGATTTTCAATTGAAAATTAGGGGTGCGCCTTATGCACGTGTGCGCGTTATACTCGAATACATACAGTCTGTATGGTATTGTATTTTGTGCAATTTCAAGCTCAAATAACTCCAGACCCGTATAACTTAGGAATTAACTCTTTTTTCTGATAAAAGAAGAGCGTCTAAGGTTTCTAACGCTGCATTGAATGTTTATGTCGTCCTAAAACTCAATATTCTGTGGGTCCTGCAATTTGAGTGAAAATGACACAAACCCTGGCACTGGAGTGGACATGTTTGTACATGGTCTGGCAGTGAATGAGTTAAACAAGACTCCGAATCTTCCCTTGATATTTTGGAGCAGTTTTCGATTTGGCAAAAATGATGGAATGGCGAGAATATATCCCACCGTGTGGGTGCAGTTGTTCTCGACTTGCAACGTGGAAACATCCGTACGCCATGACGGTTCCGTCTGCGTTGCAGGAGTGCGCCACCTTTGGGCAGGATTTTTCTGCGTCGATAGCTAGTCCGGTCGCCTCGAGCCTGCCATCTCTCAGCAACGTTTGTGGCCGCCATGTTGATGTCGTACGTCCGCGCCCCCCCCTGCCCCCCCTCGTGAAGTCGCCGCTACCCAAACGGCTTCCGTCTGCCGAATGTCCCAGCCAACGGGAATAAGCATTGAACTTCATACACCAACAGATGTTTTTGACGTGATTTTCCGGAACCAAAAAATATTGTCGCGACCATATGACCACTTAACCTACCGACACAATCAGCAGACTGCAACAACGGTGCGCTCTCATGCAGTGATTCCGAATGGGTGTGCCATAATGAAAGCTCAAACAGTCAAATAATAGGTAACATCAGCAGCTCTCTAGCTAGCTGTCTGTTGGCTATCTGCCTAGCTAGTTGGCTATCTATTATTAGCTACTCAAATAAATGGAAAGCTATCTAGCTAATGGATAGTTAATGGCTAGCCAGCTGGCTGGTCAGATGGCTAATCGACAGCTAGTGAGCTACTTTTCTATTTGAGTTACTTCCAGTTTGAGTGAACGCTGGCGCGTGTGGCTACCGCTGCTCACCCGCAGAAAAACTTATTCTGTGACTGTAAAGTGACCTTGAGAGTTTTGAAAGGCGCTTAGAAATGAAATCTATCATTATTATTATTATGAAACGTTTGACTTTGTGTATAGCATTTCCTTTCCGTGCCCGCCTCATTTTGCGGCGTGATGTTGAAGAAACCTTCTGACCTGTCGGGCAAACGGTTTTCATCCTGCATCTCCTGCTTTGGCTTCGAGACGGGCAGGTGGTCTGGTCAGGTCTGGGCGAAAGGTCGGGGGCGACGCTCTCCCGCGTGCGGATCTGTTGTCCCCACCTGAAGCCGCAGGGGGCGCCGTCTCGGAGGCAAACGCTCCAGGCGCTCCACTCGGAGAGAGGAACGTCGATGCAGTCATCTGATGCGATCGGCGACCGTCCCGTCACCACCGAAAAAAAAGAACAAATAAAAAAAAGGCAGGAATAGGAAACGGAATTTTGAAAATGGTAATGGAAAATGTGGAGTTTGTCTTTGAAAGAAAAAAACTGAAAAAGGTCCCAAATTACTGGAAAAAAAGACATTTTGACACTCACATGATGGACACATAGGACACATTTTCAGGTTAAGTCGTAATTGCCTATTGGGGGGCGTCCCTTTTTGAGTTTTGTGTTCGACATGTTGACGACAATTGATGGTGTCGAGGGGGGAATCAAAAATATAGTTCCATCTTTCCTTTAAATGGCCCAACAAGGAAACAGAGTTTCTTCAACTATTTTTTTTTTTTTGGGGGGCGGGGGGGTCTTCCAAATTCCATCACACTGGCCTGAGGGGGTGAATTTTCAAAATGAGCAATTGTTACTTGCGGTTTGGCTTTCATGGTAACACACAAAACATTGAACCAGGATGGATGACTTCCTATGTATTTTTTTCATCCATCAGTCCGTCCGTCCCTCCCTCCGTTCGTCCATCCGTTCATCCGTCCATCCGTCCGTTCATCCATTCATCCATCTCACCTACTCTCCATCCAGCCTTTGGTCCATCTGTCCAATCGCCAGTCCATCTAGTCTTTTATATTTCCATCCATCCGTCTGTCCCTCTGTCCATCCATCCATCCATCCATCCATCCATCCATCCATCCATCCATCCATCTCACCTACTCTCCATCCAGCCTTTGGTCCATCTGTCCAATTGCCTGTCCATCTAGTCTTTTATATTTCCATCCATCTGTCCATCTATCCGTCTGTCCCTCCGTCCATCCATCCGTCCATATATCCGTCCGGCCCTCCGTCCATTTATCCATCCATCTCACCTACTGTCCATCCAGCCTTCTGACCATCTGTCCAATCGCCTGACCATCTAGTCTTCTATATTTCCATCCATCCATCCATCCATCCATCCATATTTCAGTTTTTTAAAACTCATTAATGTCATCCGTCCTCACCGAGACATTGGGTGTTCTTCTCGACGGTTCCTGTGGGACAGTCGTTCACGCAGCGGCCATTGTAGAGCTGGTAACCTGATTTGCACTGAGTGCAAAAATCCCGACCGAAGCAGTGCTCACAGTTCGCTGAGCGACACTCTGCAAACAACAACAACAACAATGTGAACATGCAGGATTAAATCCAAGGCCATAGCGGAATGTATAAAAAAAAACCCAAAAAAAAACGTTGTTTGCATGTGCAAGACGTATGATTGTCGGCATTTGTGGCGCGTGCGTACTCAGGCAGCGATTGAGGTGACGTCCCCTCTGTCCAAAGTATCCTTTGGGGCAGGCGTGCAGGCAGCTGCCGCGCTGGGACATGCCGTGCCGCCGCAGCAGCAGGAAGAGACGCTCGGGGCAGCGGACGCAGCCGTTGTCGCGGGAGCACTCTTTGCAATTCACACAAGTCCCCGACCAATCTCGCTCGGCTAGAGATGGGCCGAAAAACAACATCAAACAAAAACACACAAAGGTGAATTCAAAAAAACTGCACTCCAACCACATTTTTGCTCTTGGCGTGTGTTCATTCACACGCAATCATCACATCTGTCCATCAAATCCTTCACATGCGCATCTGTCTGTCCATCCATCCTCTGAACAGCAGGTCAGCAAAAGACCTACGAGGTGTCGGGATCAGGCCAATGTTGCGCACGCATGGAGGCTGCCGACATCAGACACACGTACTTGATTTGTAATCAAATCAATCAATAAACAAACCAACGAATGCACGCTGTAATTTCCAGACCGTGAGCCGTGACTTTTGTTTGTTTGTTTGTTTGGATGGATGGATAGATAGACAGATGGATAAATACTGTTTTTTTAGCAAATGTGTGCTTTGTATCAAATTGGTAGCCTTGCACCATTATTCAGTAGCCAAGAAGTAGCTGTCACATCTCATATAAGAAAGCGGGATATATTTATATCCTCTCTCTATCCGGTAATCGGGTCTACTTTATCATGAACTCCTTCATTGCCAGACGGTGTGTAAAAATGTGTCCACTCCAAGGTAGCGTGTGTCCATTCATGTGGACGCATGATCAAGATGTCCGTCTGTCCATGAGCAAAAATCACAATTGATGTAAACCAGGCTTCCCAGTCAGACTCGACGCCAAACGCTCACATCTGTCTGTCTGTCTGTCCAGTTTTTGATTGGTCCTTGTCATGTGTGCGACGCATCTGCAGAAAGCTGGAAAGCCGTTTGATGGGAGGCTAAGCGGCAGCAGGTGGCGCATGAGGACAAACACCTCTCCGTCGCCACAGATACGGCGGCGCCCCATCGGGTCAAGTTAGGAGCACTTGAGTTGAAATCCAAAGAATTTCAGGGAGATCTCTCAACGTGTGCTCGTTATCCAGTGTAGAGCAGCTGCGTGGTGGTGAATGATTTTAAATGGCTGCAACAGGATAGTCCCTCCGAGGTTACCGCGTATATCTTTGCGTCAAGCCCCGTTTATGAGCTCATGCTAAGCTATCTGCTCCTTCACGTACATCAATGTGTTTTCCACTAGAGTGGATGTGAGTGGACATGAGAAACACGACTGTTCGTTCTATCAAGCCTTTAAACGTAAACGATGACTGCGTAGAAGGCTCAATCAGTGATATTCAAAGAATATTTTCCCAACAGGGAAAGGTTGCAAAATAAGGGCAATGTTACACTTTTACTTTTTATTTCGTTTTATGATATAATTTTTTTTAATTGAAATGTTTGAGAACAATTAGAAAAGGAAAACATGGTCACATTGAGCATCATCTGATCCAGACATCAAAACAAAACATAGTTCATATAACCATCTCTATAAAACATTTTACATTTCTTTTCAATTCTGCTGGTGCAATGTCCTAAAATAAATAATGAAAAAAATAAGAGAATAATAATAATAATAATAATAATAATAATAATAATAATAAAAAAATAATAAATAGTAATGAGAGTAGCAATAATTAACAATTTTGATCTTGAGTGAATTGGGGTTCGTAGGTTAACTTAAAGGACAACCGACGTCTCCAGACAAGTTGTGTCCATAATTTGTAAAATGGCTTCAAATGACTTCTACGGAGCGTATTTGACAAAGATTCCACCGCATATAGCTATATTTCACGTTTTAAGACTCGCGCTGAATATTCTGGAAGTCTTGTTTTTGAGTTGTTGACGAGCCCCACATGACGAGTTTGGAACACCCCTGACTGAGAAAGCAACACACAATACATTTTGCGGTACTTTGTTTGGTCTGAAAACTTCGTGTTGATGGCGAAATTAGAAGAAAAACACATAAATAATGCGATGGTGAATCATTGTGTGTTACAAGTTGGATTGGGAGAAGATGCTTTCTTGTGACTCATCCAGTTCTGAATATGATTCAAATAGTTCTGAAGAGGAAAGCATACGTGTTTGCAATTGATTAAAGAATTTATTCCGTGCCATTTTGAGGCAATAGCGGGGGGGGGGGGGGGGGGGGGGATGTAGCACCAAAAAAGAGGCAGAAAATGGCGACAAAGCTCCGTGTAAGGAATTAATCAGCCCGTTTCCACAGGCTGATTAATTCCTTACATGGAGCTTTGTCGCCCTCTTCTGCCTCTTTTTGGTGCAACACGAAGTTTTCAGACCAAACAAGTAGAGCAAAATGCATTGACGTGATGGAAGGACTGCTACAATGTGTCCTTTTTTCGGTCAGGGGCGTTCCCTCCGTGACGTCACTTCGGGCATCGTCATCAACTCGAAAACAAGACTTCACGAATATTCAGTGCGAGTCTTAAAAGGTAAAATATAGCTATTTGCGGTGGAATCCTTGTAAAATGCGCTCAGTAGAAGTCATTTGAAGTGATTTTACAAATGATGGATGCACCTTGTCCGGAGGTGTCGGTTGTCCTTGAAAGGCAACTTTGATGTCGCCAAATGTCTGGTGGTAAAAGTAACCGCAACCTTTTGTGCTTGGGTGTTTTCTTGAAGGAAGAATAGCGCGGGCTTTATGTAAGATCGGAAAGATGTGAAGAGAGACGCTGCTCTTATGCTTTTAATTACTGTACTTTGGGGGGGGGGGGCTGCAACTCTTGAGGGAAGAATGGCTTTGCCTGATGGATGATGTCAACATTTAACGCCACATCTGTCACCCTTTGCTCCACGCGATGACTTAAAAAAAAAGGATCACTAAGTGCGCATTTGCTGTGGATGTGTGTTGGACAGCTTAGGACGTGCGATGCAGAAGATGAAGATGTTAACTCACTTGTTCAAAGACGAGACAGTGTGAGCGAGACAGCCACAAGTCAAATTGTTGTTAAAAAAAAAAAAAAAAAAAACACAAACAGCAAAAAAAAAAAACGACCATTTCGGGGATGGCGTCACCACTTCGAAATGCTCCATCACCAATTTAATGGGCCGATTAATCACCAATTTATTTCGCTGTCATTGAATAAAACGGGTTGACACGGCCAAAACACACGCACTGACCGACCCCCCCCCCCCCCCCCCCCCCCCCCCCCCCCCCCCCCCCCCCCCCAAAAAAAAAAAAGAATGAACTAATTCACTGCCAGGTGATGTGCATAAATGTGTCTACTCTAATGCCAGGGTTTTTGTCATTTTCACTGAAATTGCAGGACCCGCACAGTCCTAAAACTCAATATTGTGCGGGTCGTGCAATTTGAGTGAAAATGGCAAAAACTCAGGCACTGGAGTGGACGCATTTTTGCAGTTAATATGTATGTGCTGCATTCCATCTACATTTTAACCTCAGACTGTCTACCCTGTGAATCAAACGCGTCCCTAAAAGCCCCCCCCCTCCCCCACATGCAGAAACAGAGACGCTGACGCTGAAAACGTAGCGCTCACGTAGGGAAAGGTGGTCTCATGTCTATCAAACGCTTGCCTTGAAACCACATGACTACGCTGAAAACACATTTTGAAGGTCACGGTCTCGTCTTTCCGACTCGAGTCTTGAAACGACTTGACCATTCCGGGTTCCAAAATGGCCCAATAGGTCAGAAAGCACCGGACCCTGACTTGGCCCGGGATTCTTTATCTTTCAAACAAGCGATGATGGAAGCCGAACTGTGTCATGTCATTTTATGAGAGGCAAGTCCTCAGTTTGCATTTGTGGCTCGTCTATAAAAATATTCATTGCAGCTGTGTGGCAACATTGAAAATTACCGGCCATCAAATTAACAGAAGATTTAAAATCAATTTGACGACAACAACGAAAAATCAATTTCCGGACACGGCTGGCCACCATGAATATAATAGTGTGTACCAGAAGTGTCAAAGTCATTTTTTGTTCAAGGCCGCTTTGGAGTTATGGCTTCTCTTGAAGAGCCGATGCGAAATCTCATTATTTATTACCCATGACAAGTTGCCATTTCCATACAGATTTCAGCAAAGATCATGAAAATTGACACATGATTTGCTTTCGCGTGCCGAATAAAATGATATGGCGGGCCTTGACTTTGACACATGAGGCGTATACCGCACACTAATGATAGTCATACAACGTCACCTCGAAGGACACAACAAATTAATCTGTTATAGTAGTCGCTTGTAATCGTTTCCAATAAAATGGCCGCCAACTATGATGTTACAATAGGTTATGAACATTTACGGATGTAAAAACATGAAGATAAATAAAAAAAAAAAAGTCTGTAAAGTCCCCAATCGAGACGTCGATTATAATTATGTATATGAATAGAAAAATAAAAAATCAAAGACATGAAACAAACAACTACAGCGTTCCCACTTCATTTCTGAGAAACATTCAGTCACCAAATATTGCCCTGAGTATGGCGCCGATGTTTGAGAGACTCCCTTTCGAAAGTGAGAGACAATTTCAGCCTTCAAAGGCAGCGACATTCGCTCCCGTTTAACGGCCATGTTTTCCAGCCACGTGCTCAAAACCACGCCGGGACTCCGTGAGTGACGGCAGGAAGTGCTACAATCAACACAATCGCTCATTCGTGTTAAGCAACAGAGGGGAATCCCCCGCGGTGTCCATTTTGTTCATCAGCAAGGTGGCGGCCGTAGTCAGCTTTACGGGGTTTGTCCCTGCAAAGGCCTTTTTGTGATTTTGGGGGTGAAAACTAGAGGGACTTTGAAATGGGAACGTTAGAGGGTTGGAAGAATTGGGCTCCGGTCAAAAGAGGTTTTCCACTGCATCGTGCATTCATGTTAGAAACCGGCGTCGTGCACGCTTAGGCCACAAAAATGTCTTTGCCTTGACATAAATCAGAGTTTTTACAATCAGAATTTCTGGTTTTTTTTCTCCAAAATTTCGATAAAAAATAGGGTTTTGAGAGATGTATTTATTTATTTATTTGTTTGTTTGTTTGTTTATTTATGTATTTAAAGCGTTACAGACACTGTGATTTTTGGGTGTCACATTTTTAAAAGAAATGAAAAGGGAGAATGCTCTTTCTATTTGTGAGACCTTGAGATGGTTTTTCAAATGGATTCTTACGGTCTTGGTCTTGTCAGGGTCTTTTCTTTGTCTCAGTTTGTTACACTTTTGGTCTTGTCTGCTTCTAAACTCTCAAAACGTCTTGGTCATATCTTTGTCTCTTTTCCAAAAAGTCTTGGTCTAGGTTATGGAGTTTTTGTCTCCCATTCAGTCTCATCTCGTTCAGAACTCTCAAAGTCTCTGTCTTGTCTTGGTCTTGACTCGTAAAGACTTGGTCCTGAGGAGTCGACTTCTGGTCTTAGGCAAGACTTGGTCTTGGCTCGCGGGTCTTAAGCACAACACTCACATCTTACACATTGATTTAATCATTTTGGGGAGGACAACGGCCAGTACGTCGGATGAAATACATGTTCTGTTCAAAGTCTACAATCATAATCAGACACAGGACTAGAAAAATCCTCCAGCAGAAGTCCAAATGCTGTCAGTATCGATCCTAAAACACATCAAAGCACGTTTCAATGGACGACATTAGTAGGTGGTCCGGTTCTGCTAAAATTGCTTTTCAAATGAAATTTGTAAAGGCATGTTTTAAGGCGGAAAGTGTGGCCATCAAACGCGTGGCAATTGCACCCTGCGTACTCACCATCCGCTCGACTCTCGCTCCTGATGGCGTCGCAAAGCAAAGACATCGCAATGGCGACGAGTGGCAAACGCATTTGGGCTCCTGGCAGGCGGTCACATTCAGAGCCGGGCTGCCGACATCCGCGGGCAAAGTCCAGACTTGCTGACCATGTACTTCCACGATGACAAAGATGAAATAAATGGGGGGGGGGGGGGGGGATGGAGCAGGTCCAGAAAAGATCACTTTATCCGTCCGTCCTTTACTAAAGATCACCTGAACGGGAAAGGAGCTGGATGGAAGCAAAGGTTCCTCCTCCTGGATGCTTTCAGAGAAATGCCGCCACTTACTGACTCTGACAGTTTTTGCCATAAACAAGCTGTTTTTATTCTCCAGTTTTTTAACCCTTGCCAGGGTTATAAGTGCTTCCATATTTGCAGTGGGCTCACTCTCCCCCATCCCCTTCTCCTCCTATCTACTCGTCCTCCTCCCCTGCCGCTAGATTTGTTCAGAAGTCTTTTCCAAAATGACCTAACTGTCTACTACTCCCATTGCATTCCATAGTTCCCCCCCAATTCACCCCCCCTCCTCCAAAAACGACATCTTCTGATCTGTAGTCTAGTCAAGGTAACTTTGTTTCTGCACTTGTTCCTTAATTTAGTGATTTTTTTTTGAGGTCACTGAGGATGTGGCTGCCTAAGAGAGAGAGAGAGAAGGAGAAAAATGAGAATTGGCCGAGGGGACTGTGGGAAGCCGCAACAACCCCCGCCTCCTCCCTCGAGGCAGACGTGTTAATCTCAATTTGTGTCATCGATACTGTGACGGCGGTCCTCAAAAGATTTAGGGCAAAACAATGACATCTGTCCAGAAAAAATGGCTTGTGTTTGTGTGTGGTTTGCGTGACCTTATTCACCTACTCGGCTGAAAAACAAGTTTAGGTAGAAATTTACCAGCAGATATTTTGTCAAGTGGTGGCAGAAACCACCGTAGAAAACAACAACAACAACAACAACATTGAGTTAATGTTGTGAAAAGAAAAGAGCGCTTGAAGTCATGAGCGAGGTTTAATAATCAAACCGGCAGTTGTCAGCGTGCCGCAGCTTTTAAAGGCAGGTAAGTAACAAGATGATGAGTATCAGGTGCGGAATCGCCAGGCTCCTTTTAGAGCGGACCTGGCCAACCCGCGGCTTCCGAACGTCATGCAGCTCTTAAACGACAACGCCATTTTTTTGTTTCCTAACTGACATCAGAAAAAAGTTTTAGAGCATCTAAAATAGCCAAAACGTGCAGGCTGATTTTTTTAGTCAAATGCAAAAATGACTTCAAGTGTCCCAAAACGGCCACAAAATGAGCTCAGAACTGGGTAGATTCAGAAAGTCCCGCCCCCTTGTTCGTGACGTCATGCCAGGATACTCCTTCACAAACTGCCTTGCTCCAGAATCAAAACAATGGCTTCAGGGAGTTCAGATTCGGAGAAGATGCTTTCTCGTTACTCGTCATTTTTTTGTTCTTTTGACTTCATGACGGCGTCGCGACAGTGGCTGCCTTTCCAGTAGCTCATGTATTTTGTTTTTCAAACATTTCTTTCATCACTTTCTTCTTCTTTTCCTTTCGGCTTTTCCCCTCAGGAGTCGCCACAGCGAATCTATGTCCTCCATCTGTCCCGGTTTTGTGCATCCTCTTCTCTCACACCAGCTACATTAATTAATTAATTAATTCATTCATTCATTCATTCATTCATTTCTTTCATCACTTTGCTGCTGTGAAATGTACATTTCTACACTGTGAGACTAATAAAGGCAAATCCAATCCAATTAAGTTATGAATATGATTCAAATAGTTCTGAAGAGGAAAGCATAAATGTTTGCAATCGATGAAAGAGTCCTTCCGTATCAATTTGAGCCGTCTTGACTCCAATGTATCGTCCCAGAAAAGAGGCAGAAAATGGTGACCAAGCTCCCTGTGAGGAATTAATCAGCCCGTTTCCACAGGCTGATAAAGTTCTTACATGGAGCTTGGACGCCCTCTTCTGGCTCTTTCTGTTGCAACACGAAGTTTTCAGACCAAACAAGTACAGCATTGACGTGATGGAAGGACTGCTACAATGTGTCCTTTTTTCGGTCAGGGGCATTCCTTCAGTGACGTAAGGTGAGAACTCGTCACCAACTCAAAAACAAGACTTCCGAAATATTCAGAGCGTGTCTTAAAAGGTAAACTATAGCTACATGCGGTGGAATCTTTGTAAAATACGCTCAGTAGAAGTCATTTGAAGCCATTTTACGAATTATGGACACAACTTGTCCGGAGACGTCGGTTGTCTTTTAAACGGGTGTCAAATATTTGGTGCTAAGGTACCAATCGGAGTCGAGCACGTCGCAAACATGAGGGATGAGTTCAACCGTCTCTAGTTTATTGAGGGCGCACTGCAGGAAGTCTACATTTCGAACCATATATCATAGAGGCATTTTCCGAAAACTACCAACATATGTCCCCATATGGTGACTCTAAATTGACTTTGACATCTCTAGTTCTGTTTGTTTTCCTGTCTTTGATGTTAACAAAACACTTGAGTTTGACTGAAAAGTCTGTTTTTTGATTTTTTTTATTTTTTGAAACATTTGACGTCAGCCAAACGTTTACAATTCTGACTCATGAGTGCTCGTTGGCCGCAAACTGCAAGCAGTAAATGACGCTGGTGAACTCTTGTCACTAAAGAGCGCAAAAAGATTTTTTTTTTATGTTCTTTTTGCGATGACAAAAGAAACTTTTGTTTTGGAAGAAAATTGTAACTTCCTGAAGATAGGGGGGGGGGGATACTACGTCGAACTTATGCACGACCACATCTTAGTGCACAACAAACATGTCCAAAGTCCGGCCTGGGGGCCAAATGCTCACCCACAGAAAAACGTAAACTGTGACTGTAAAGTGACCTTGAGAGTTTTGAAAGGCGCTTATACATCAAATGTGTTATTATTATTAAATGCTACCCGTAGTCAATTTTCATCCTGCCTGCAGCCTCCGTCATAAAATCACTAACGTCTGGCCCGCATGTAGAATTAATATATTGGCATCCGGATTGAGTGAACGCTGGCGTGTGTGGCTGCCGCTGCTCACCCACAGAAAAACTTATCCTGTGAGTGTAAAGTGACCTTGAGAGTTTTGAATAGGATTATTTTGATTATTTGTAATCTTTGGCTATATATTAGCTGTCTATTGGCTATCTATCCTGTTTCATAAAAAAAAAAAAAAAAAAAACTGTGACAAAGTGAGCTGAAATGACAACCGACACCATGTTTTTGTTCCTGACATCAGACAAATGTTTTATAGCATCTAAAATACCCAAAACACGCGAGATAATGTTTTTAGTCAAATGCAAAACAGCGATAAAAATGACTTAGTGTCAAAACTGCCGCAAAATGAGCTCAGAACTGGGCAGATTCAGAAAGTCCCGCCCCCTTGTTCGAAACGTCACTATTGGTCACACACTGCCTTGCTCCAGAATCTAAACAATGGCTTCAGGGACTTCGAAAACAAGACTTCCTGAATATTCAGCGCAAGTCTTCAAAGGTAAAATATAGCTACATGCGGTGGAATCTTGCGCTCAGTAGAAGTCATTTGAAGTGATTTTACAAATTGTGGACGCAACTTGTCCGGAGGTGTCGGTTGTCCTTTAACTGAACATGGTCAAAAACGCTTTTTGTTTATTTCCCAGGCGATTGTTTAAGACCAATCAACTGATGGAAACATGAGTCAAGATTAAACCCCCAAACATTTCAAAGACACATTTTTTAAAGACCATAAAAGGTCTTACTTGAGCAGCATTTTCGTCAATCACACAAAGCACATCGTCCAGGCTCTGAAGAACAAAGCAGCGCCCGGTCGATCACATTACCGCAACCAATATTGGGGCGTTATTCTGATCATCCTCGTCTGAAATGTTACATTGAAGCCAGATGTAGCAAGACGCTTCCAAAAATGACTCTCGTCTGCCAGTCTATAGAAAATAGACTCCCAAATACATATCTTGCAAAAGGAGTGGTCCATCGGTGAAAAAGTTTCTTCAGCCGTCATCTGTACTTCTATGAAGGTGTCGGACGTTTCGCTCCTCATCCGAAAGGCTTCGTCAGCGAAATAAAGTTCACTTTAGTCTAGCTTTAAAGGACAACGGACACCACTTTTTTTTGTTTCCTGAGATCAGAAAAACAGTTTATAGCATCTAAAATACTCAAAACACGCAGTATGATATTTTTAGTCAAATGCAAAATACCAATAAAATGACTTAAAGTGTCTAAAAAGTACTTGGCAAACAATGGCTTCAGATTGGGAGAAGATGCTTTCTTGTTACTCATCCAGTTATTAATATGATTCAAATAGTTCTGAAGAGGAAAGCATAAATGTTTGCAATCGATTAAAGAATTTATTCCGTGCCATTTCAAGGCATCAGGGGTGGAAAATGTCGCACCCAAAAAAGGCAGGAAATGGCGACCAAGCTCCATATGAGGAATTAATAAGCCCATTTTCACAGGCCGATTAATTCCTTACTGAGATTGGTTTAATTCAAAATAAAGAAAGAAAGAAAACAATGTAAAAAAAAAACACACAAAACAACAAAACACAAAACAACCTTTACTGAAATCTGTTGAGAGAGTCACGCAAGACAAGACAGTGATACCTTGGCTTACAAACTTAATTGGTTCCCAGACAGTGTCAAAGGTGAAAAGTGTGTATCCCAAATATTAATTCCCCCTAGGAAACCATTAAAATGAGAATAATCCTTTCCCAGGTCCCCATAAAACATAATTTTCTACTAAATAAGCCTTAAAAATGACACAAAATAGACATTATTCTACGTATAATAAAAGTGCTATGGTATTGTAATTAAAGAAATAAACAGTACTGTATAATAAAGTCATTTTATTGACCTTTGTGATGGTCGTTGATGGTTTGATGGAATGGAGTGGCCGGTTTAATCAGCATTAAACACTAGCCTTCTTTCACCATCTTGAGGAATGATCCCTTATATGTGCGTTCTCTGCAATCATTTTACCTTGTTCCTCACCAATGTGTTCTGAGTCACATCAGTCATTGCGTGTGTATCCCGAAAAATAGTTTGTATGCCAAGGTACAATTTTCATAAAATCAACGTTCGTAAACCGAAAAGTTTGTAAGCCAAGGGGTTCGTAAACTGAGGTATCACTGTATTTGGGCACCTGTTGCGATAACCCTGGATTGAACAATTTTAGTCCTTGCTTGTGGAATGCGGATGCAGATGAAGAGAAAGAAAAGCAAAAAAGTTCTATCGGCGACATCACGACGGACACCTCCTCCAGTCTTGCTGTTGTTTGGTTCCTGCAATGTGTTTTCAACCAGGAACATTCCACAAGATGACACATTTTTGAACAAAAGTGTCATAGGCCGCAATTGCTTTCCACAGAAGTGAAACCAAAAGCTCTGCAGAAGGACACGAAGATCTGACGAGTCAAAAGGAAGTTGAGGAAACTTGGGTGAAAGGATTGTGAGAAGTTGTGACAGGACTTCAGGTAACACGGGCAGCACAACAGAAGTTCAAGCCAACAAAAAGGAAGTTGTGTCTGGAGAAAAGGGAAGTCAAATCCAACAAACAGGAAGTTGTCTCAGATATGCCGCTTGGCCGTGGACCCATGCTGCTCTCTGCTGGACTTCCATGGTTACTGCCCCTCCAGTTGACTAATAGCAACGGTTTCTTTATCATTATATCATAAGAAGAAAAATTGTCATTTAAAAGCGCCTTATCTATCTATCTATCTATCTATCTATCTATCTATCTATCTATCTATCTATCTATCTATCTATCTATCTATCTATCTATCTATCTATCTATCTATCTATCTATCTATCTATCTATCTATCTATCCATATATATACACACATATACAGTAAAGTCTCGTTATATCGATACTATTTCTATGCACGCACTGAGAAAATTACATGCAAACAGGGTCGGATATATCGATAGTCCCGGTTATATCGATATTTTTTCGGACTCCCTTGAATATCGATATAACGAGACTTTACTGTATATACACACACATATATATATATATATATATATATATATATATATATATATATATATATATATATATATATATATATATATATACACACACACAAAGTGCAAAGTAACACAAAGATGCACACACGCACTGACACCAGTGGGTGTTTACGACAACATGTGTATCGCGTGCTGAGCTTTTTGCATAAAAAAACATAATCACGCCATTACCAGCCGCCATCCTGCTGAGATTCTTGAACTTGTTTTTTTTGCGGCACCATTAAATGTTATGAGAAGTTAATAACCTTCAATAATGTTTCCTCCCCTCGTTAGCGTGTTGAAGGCGCAGTAAACGTTTCTTATTGTTTGCTTTAACGCGGAAAACGTCTGAAATGGAGCACCGTGCTGGTCTTTCCAGTTAGAATTTCCCTTCAAGGACAACCGACACCTCCGGACAAGTTGCGTCCATAATTTGGAAAATCACTTCTACTGGCCGCATTTGACAGAGAAATAATTCACATAAAATGAAAAATGACCAGATTACATCCGTCGATGACTTACTCTTGACGCATGTCAAAACGCTTGTCTAGATCATGTGATACATACCGCTAAAATTAGCCCACCGTAAGCTAGCAAAATGAGTAAAAATCAAACTTCTTATTTTGTTGTATTTATCCGCCGGTGCGTAAAAATATTGTCTGACATTAAACCGGTCCGTGGCGCAAAAAAAGGTTGGGGATCACTGCCCTGAGTGACGTCACAGAGGGAACGCCCCTGACCGAGAATGCGACACACAATGCATTTTTGGGCCCTTTTTTTGGCTGAAAACACTGTATTGATCGCGGATTTAGAAGACAATGACATAAATAACGTTGTATGTCGCAGCCAATTGCGGTAACACACATAAAGAAGGTGTAAGTTGACACAAATTCCCAGCGGACAAATCAGTCCATTTCCATCTTCTGCATTTTCTGGGCGCTACATTGGAGTCCAGACGGCTCCAATTGATACGGAAGGACTTCTTTAATCGATTGCAAACATTTATGCTTTCCTCTTCGGAACTATTTGAATCATATTCACAACTGGATGAGTAACAATAAAGCTTCTTCTCCGAATCTGAACGCTCTGAAGCCATTGGTTTGATTCTGGAGCAAGGCAGTGTGTGACCAACAGTGACGTCACGAACAAGAGGGCGGGACTTTCTGAATCTGCCCATTTCCGAGCTCATTTTGTGGCGGTTTTGGGACACTAATCAGAATCAGAATCATCTTTATTGCCAAGTATGTAGGACACACAAGGAATTTGTTTCCGGTAGAACACGCTGCACTAGTATCGTTGTCAAAAAAAACTGCTAAGTGGCACTATACAGTTCCATTTTGGCTACTGTTGAAAGAGTTCAAAGAGTTAATGGCTTGGGGGAAGAAGCTGTTTAAATGTCTGCTGGATTTGGTGCGCATGGATCGGTAGCGCCTGCCTGAGGGGAGTAGCTGGAAAAGGTGGTGGGCAGGGTGCGGAGGGTCCAGTAAGATTTTCCGCGCCCTAAGTCATTCTTATTGGTGTTTTTGCATTTGACTAAAAATATCAGGCTATTTTGGCTATTTTAGATGCTATAAAACGTTTTTCTGAAAAAATGGCGTCGGTTGTCCTTTCTTTATATGCCGAGAATCAAAATGTGGGCAAGCCTGTTCAGGAAGGGCTTTTACGCAATCGTGACAGTTTTCGACTGGTTGGGAAGGACTTATTTCAAAGGGTGTCACAATCCTTTTTTTTTTTGTCCGAATGAAAAAGGGTTCAAAGTCCACAACGGTGAGCTTCCTCTCACAGATTGACGACTCCTCCAGGCAAGGGGTATTGGTGATCCATCACCGTGGCGACAGCCTGAGACCACCCCCCCCCCCTCTCCCTCCTCGCCCTCCAATTCCCCCAATTTCATTTTATACCTTGCCAGGCTTGGTTTTTAACGGGTGCCCCTCGCTAGCCCTCATCTATGATTGAAGACGAGGACGTCCTGTGGAGGAACGTCGGGGAACAGATGGACGCCCTCGTTAGAGAGAGACGCTTTGCGTTGTCTCACCGAAAAGGGGGAGAAAAAAAAAGGAGAGCGAGAGATAATTAGTGTGTGAGGAGAAAACGATGCTTGGAGGGCGTTAATGTTGATTGAGCCAAAATGGCTTCGGGCGGCGACTGGGATGAGGAAGAAGCAATCCGCCGCAATCGTGTGATGAGGTCTTTTGTCATCAAGGGACGCAAAGAATCGCTATAGAGATAATAGATAGCAAGCTAGCTAGATTGGCGGCTATTTTGTGGGTCCTGCAACTTGAGTGAAAACGACAAAAACCCTGGCACTGGAGTGGACACATTTTTGCATAAAGTCTGGCAGTGAAACAGACGACCAACTGAACCCGAAACTCACTCAATCGCTTAACTCGCGACTAATCGGGCACCTGACTGACTCGACTACGGCAACGACGCAACTCGCAGGCTTTTTAAACCACCAACTGGTCAGTAAATGATTGGCTTCCAAGGCCGCATTGAAAAAGCCAAAGAAACTACAAAGCAAAGTCTGATTTTCCGTCCTGTCGGAACATTGGGCTGTAATTCTTCGTTGTTTTCGTCATTACTGTCCGAATCCGAATGGGAACTGTTTATCGCCATTTCTGAGATGACAAACGACTGCATTAGCGTTCCTAATGAATCGTCCCAGGCAACGAGAGTCACAAAGCAAATCCTTTTTTAAACATACTTAAAGTACTCAACCGACGCCTCCGGACAATTTGTGTCCATAATTTCTAAAATGGCTTCAAATGACTTCTACTGAGCGTATTTTACGCTTTAAGTTAGCGACGAGTCCTCACGTCACGTCACTGAAGGAACACCCCTGACCGAGAAAGGACACCTTGCAGCAGTCCTTTCATCACGTCAATGCATTTTGCGGTACTTTGTTTGGTCTGAAAACTTCGTGTTGATGGCGAAATTAGAAGGAAAACACATCAATAACGCGATGGTGAATCGTTGTGTGTTGCACTGAGCATCTATTAGATATTCGCTAGCAAAAATTCCAAGGAAACTAATCAGCCGGTTTCCACGGAGCTTTGTCGCCATCTTCTGCCTCTTTGTGGTGCTACATTCCCCCACCCCCTCCAAGATACCTCAAAATGACACGGAATAAATTCTTTAATCGATTGCAAACATGTATGCTTTCCTCTTCAGAACTACAGTAAAGCCTCGTTATATCGATATTCTCGGGAGACTGAAAAAATATTGATGTGACCGGACTATCGATATATCCGATCCTGCTGCATGTAAATTTTCTCCTTGCGTTCATAGAAATAGTATCGTAATAAGCAGTACTATTGATATAACCGATATCGATATAACGAGACTTTACTGTATTTGAATCATATTCATAACTGGATGAGTAACAAGAAAGCATCTTGTTCTGAATCTGAACTCTCTGAAGCTATTGTTTTGATTGTCGAGCAAGGCAAGACGTCTTGCCGTGACACCTAGAACACGGGGGCGGGACCTTTTTAGACACTTGAAGTCATTTTTATTGATGTTTTGCATTTGACTAAAAATATCATACTGGGTGTTTTGGGTATTTTAGATGCTATAAAACGTTTTTCTGATGTCAGTTAGGAAACCAAAAAGTGAAGTCGGTTGTCCTTTAAAACAGATTCTTTTCTTACAGTGTTTTTTAAGTGTTCAACCTTCGTCAGAGTGTCACGGATGTTGTTGTGACACGCCTTTTTTCAGTTCTGTTTTAAGTTGGATATTAAGTAGACAGGATGAACTTAATACAACTTTTTTAAACATGTTTATTTTATTATATTGTATCCCCCCTGGATACCCCCCCCCCCCAAACAGATTTAATCGCAATTAACGGTGCGTCCGACATATTGCCGCCATTGTGTTTGGAATGCAAATGGCTCCCGCTCGTCATGCATTATGCATTGATTTGGGATTTCAAGTGATGCGCCTTCATGCATGATTCATGTCGCCGTGTGCGTTTAGCGCCTCGTTTGTGTTTCACGACTCCACCTGAGCGGTCGCCGTTGAATAATACAACGTGCCGTCGTCGTCGTGATGGGTCGCAAGGAGTGGCGTGGGTGGTGACCGCTCCACTTGGCGCGCTTAACTCATACCTTATTACGTGCATTATTATATGGTCGTCAAAAAAAAAAATAATCCCCTCGTCAGGGTTGCTGATAAAAAACAACAATAACAAATGGCAAACTAATTACTAACCACTCTGATCTTGTCTAATCAATCAAATCATTGATCGGTTGACTGACCAAGTGACAGAGTAATTCATAAATTCCTTTCATCACTTTGCTGCTGTGAAATGTAAATTTCTCCACTGTGAGACTAATAAAGGCATATCCAATCCAATCCAAGAAATAAATGAAAGGGCGAAATGATTTACCATGATATGCTAATTTACTAGCTTACAAACCCACTGACTGCGATGCTTCCTACTTATCTTACTGACTGAATACACGATGCTAAATAACTAGCTTACTGACTGACTGGCTATGCTATGTTAACTAACTAGCTTACAAAGTGATTTGCTATGCTACGCTCATGAACAACCTTTAAAACAGACTGACTATACTATGATTACTAACTAGCTTACAAACCGACTGACTATGCTATGCCTACAAACGAGCTTAAAAACCAACTGACTATGCTATGCTACCTAACTAGCTTACAAACTGACCAAATGCGCTATGCTAACCAACTAGCTTACAAAGTGACTGGCTAGGCTGCGCTTACTATCTTCTAATTGACTGAATTTGCAATGCTAACTAACGTACAAACTGACTGACTATGCTATGATAACTAACTAGCTTACAAACAGACTGTCTACATTATGCTAACTAAAATTATGCAGTGAATGAGTGAAATAGTCATATATGTTCGATCATTGTATTTTCCTTTTATTTTTAGCTAACACACAAATATTATACATGTTAAATACAGGTGACATCCGATTTACGACCGACTCGACTTACGACCACGACATTAAAAATGTTAATTGACTGACTGGCTATGCTATGTTAACTAACTAGCTTACAAAGTGATTTGCTATGCTACGCTCATGAACAACCTTTAAAACAGACTGACTATACTATGATTACTAACTAGCTTACAAACCGACTGACTATGGTGCACCAGTGCACCACCGCTCTCACTCAAATTCAGGATTTGCGTGGAAATCTCACCATTGTTATTACAGTCTCGTCAAAAGCCTGGCACCGCAACGCGCTAGCAGGCCGGCAATGTGTACGACAATTGTTAGCCAGCCAGCATCTCACGCTCGCACAGCAATCGACCGAGTAATGGCACCAGAAGGGGTACTTTGCCAGTCATTTAGCCTCCGAGTCTCTATTCAACATTTAGAATGGATTTCGACTTACGACCGTTTTGACTTACGGCCGTTTGGTCGGAACGGAACGGATGTGTTTATCTCTCACTGAGGAGTGTGCGTGTGTGTGTGGGGGGGGGGGGGGGGGGCAGCAAATGAATTCGGGGATTACCCCGCTGCCTTACTCAGGAGGGAATCTTCGAGAAGGCAAGGAATGGAATGAGAGACTCCAGAATGAGTGGATGAAGATGAGGGAAATGGTGAGATGATGAAGATCAGGAAAAAACAGGTGAAAGAGGATGGGGGGGGGGGGGGGGGGTTGAAGAGACGGAAAAGGAGTAAAGGTAGACCAGGACGGGAGGAGAAGCAAAGATTAAGGGGTGATGAGGATGATGATGAGGATGAGGATGAGGATGATGATGACACGAGACGATGAGAGGACTAAAGGATGGACAAACCCAAGTGGCCAGGGGGGAGGGATGAGGATGACGATGTCTCAATAAAATAATTTAAATAATCAAAATTAACTTCACCACCCCAGTGATTAAAAAGCAGTTCGGAGAAAATAAATAAATACATAAATACATAAATGAATAAACTGGCTATCACATAAAGAATGATCTGTGAATTCACATTTTTTTTCTTAAAATGACAGTATTATTCTTTTCTGGGACTCCTGCGTATTTTAAATCCCTTTATTTGTTTTCATTGAATTTCCCCAAGCCGATTTTGTCAACTGGTTTGGGGCTTCTTGTTTTTAACGGCCAACAGGGGGCGGCAGTGCACCACCGCTCTCACTCAAATTCAGGATTTGCGTGGAAATCTCACAATTGTTATTACAGTCTCGTCAAAATCGTTAAAAAAATGGGTTAGGGTTGTGAGAACCGATCAAAGTGATAAAGTGTGCAAATGTATACATTTATTGTGTGTCGGCCTGCCTTCAAATTGTGCTTGGCTGTAGTTTTTACGCGTGTAAAATGCCGTGTGTCCATTTAACGCGGGTGTGTGTTTGTGCTCCAAGTAACGCTTGCTTACAGGACGGACAAATAAATGTGTGCTGAGCAAAAGCTGCCAAGACACAACCATTCTTCACTCTCAAGGTTGGCCAAACACGCACGCTCTGGCGCGAGCCCTTCCGTGTACAAGTCTGTATGGACACGCTTTATTATAATAATAATAATACATTTAATTTCTAACCGCCTTTCAAAACTCTTTTTTGTTTCAGTCAGACTAAGTAAGACTTGAGCCTTCTTCCGCCTTGAGCAGAGTTGTATATTTTTGTACGGCTGCGTTTGACAAGTAACAAGAGGAAAAGACTCTGCTGTGATATTCTCGTACGTTTTGACGTGTTTTAGAAGACCAGATAAAAGTGTGTGCGCGTGTGTGTGTGTGGGGGGGGGGGGAATCGCTGAGGCGAACAGTGACATCACACACCGGCGGCCATTTTGAGCACGAACAACGTCATTCGTACATCGTGGTTGCAAAAACACAAAACTTCTCTCCTGGCACACGAGCCAACAAAATGTTGTGTATTATTAGATCGAAGCAGAGACTTTGAGGAACTTTGACCTTGACTACTGTTTGGTAGTAAGTGTTCGCTGCCGTCAAAACTTTCAATGCGTCGCCGTCGATTCCCAAAAGAAAACAAAAGCAAGTCTCGCACGGCCGTTCCCTCGGAGACTTTGACTTGCGATACGAGTACATTCCGGAAGGCTGCTTTATTCCACGTGGTTCCTCCTCCTCCGCCATCTTCCTCCTCCTCCTTTGTAGTGAAGAGCGCTCGGCGAACATGAAGGTGACCGTCTCCGAGGACTGGAATATCAAGATGAGCTTGTAGCGCCGCGGGCTGCCTCCTGAAGGGATTTGGACTTTGTTGTCTGGCGCAAAACGTCATGTCGGATGATTAAAGTGCCAAACCTGCACTGGCACGTTCCCGGGAGACATCGGATGTATGTGTGTGTGTGTGTAAAGTGTCAGAAAGCAGCGTCCGATGTTGGTTTTAAAGGATTTCTCGCATGTTTTCCAAGCGTGAATAATAACGACGCTGTCAATATTCAAATGATTCACGGGAAAGGCGGCGAATGAATATTTGACAAGGGGCTACGTGAGCCTGAATACCACCTAACAGTCACGCGTGGGGAAATCCCAATCGGTATCTCACAGCGGAAAGCGGGACAGATTTGACAGATTTCTAATCACGCCGTTAATGTCTTTAATGGCGTGTATCACTCGCTCGTTTTTACGCCAATTACCACCGCAAGCGAATTAAATCGCAGGGATGAAACTCGTCGCTAGAAATGAACATTCGCAAACAAAATGGATGACTTCCTGTTCCTATTCTGTAATAACTTCTTGAGACATTTTTTGGGGTGGTACTGTACTAGTGATGCTAAACACGCCTACCAAATTACAAACGGCTAAACTTTAGAGGGATCCGCTTCATTCAAAATCAAAGTCAAAAGTCAAAGTCAGCTTTCTTGTCAAATATGCTAATATGCATGACATACAGCATGTTCAGAGTTCTGGAAATTTAGATTTATGTATTTATTTATTTATCTATCCCGGTTTATTTTGAAGGAAGTAGCCAGAAACCGCTGGTCATTTTGGCAAAGGCTTCTTGAGATTTTTTTTATTTTTTTTTGTAGGTCAACTTGTGGGAGACCAAATCTCGTGTTGCGAAGCATCCGCCTGACTTTACGGCCAAAGTTTGAGCAAACTTTGAAAGGATATGTGTGTTTATGTTTGCAAGTGTCTGTGTGTGTGTGTGCGTGTGCGCGTGTGTGTGTGTGTGTGTCTGTGGGTGTTTGAAAATCAATAAGGATTTAATGATAGTTTGAAGTTACACCTTCACATGTATACACACAAACACACGCACACACACACACACACACACACACACACACACACACACACACACACACACACACACACGCACACGTTGATATCATCTTGGAAGTGGTATCCGCCGCAATCTTCTCGGCCCCCCTCGAAGATCCATTTGGGCAAATAAATGTCAGCTCTAAACAGGAGTGACGGCAGGGAATCGGTACCAGTTGCCCTATTTATTTATATTTCCCATCGACACACTTCAAGTGTCACGCTTTCCCAGGTGGTGATGGTGGTGGATCCCCAAAAAGCAGGCAGGAGGGAGCAGCAACAAATTGTATGAAAATAAAGTCAGCAGGAACAAAATGGCAAACATCAAAGTCATCTGAACAGTAAAGTACAAAGTATCAAAGAAAACCACGAGTAAAAATCTGCCAAGATGAAACAAAATCCGACAGGGTAATGCAAACACATACAATGACCCGACAACGAATGGTCGTGCCGGGAGTCCTTTTAACTGCCACTGATTGGAACGACCGACACCTGTGCCGGTGTAGGTGGCGGCGACAGCGCCACTCGTTGGTTGCCAACCAGATCGTGACATCAAGTGTGATATTTAACATCTATGCGCATCCATTGTTGCAGTTTTACATTTCATTGAATGTTTTTAATGTTGTATACAAAAAAGGGGGGCGTATTTACATCACATTCAACGCGCTTGCTGCTAAGCTAGCATATGACATCAAAATTAGCATCTAAAAACGGTCCGAGCCATGAACAAACCATTAGCTAGCTAATTTTTTACTGACATGCTGTAAACTTTGACTGGTCTCTCAAGCGGGCTTCACCGTGAACGCCGCAGACGGGAGCTCTTTACTGTGCTGTTGTTTGCCAAACCGCCGAGAGATCCGTGTGCTGACGTGGCAGCCATTTTGCGTATACGGGTGGCGGTATTTCTGCGAGTCGTATGAATTGGTGAACAGACTGTAATTGCGATTGCGTGAGGACAAGTGCGTCGTAAATTTCAATTTTATTGATTGACGCGTGACACGTAAATTGCGCAAATCAGGCGACAACAAAGTGCTTTGTTGTCTTTCCCGTCATGGGCTTTTGTCTTCATCCGTGTGTTTCAAAAGTACAATTCGCTTGATCTTCGGTGTTATGTTGAATTCCCCCGACCCCGGGATCCATTTGGTGGGCTGTTAAGCGAGAGGACGCCATGCGCCTAACAAGCTGAAATCAATTACGACAAACTGATCCATTTACTCCAGTCGTTAGCGCTTATTACTTCCAAACACATTTATTATCCCTCGCACTCTTTTTCCTCTTTTTTTTTTTTGTTCTTCCACCCAGACATCCCCCCCCTTCACCCGCCTCTTCAGCAAATTGAATGTAAGTGATTAAACTAATTAGAGACATTTAAATGAGCCAATTAAGCGGTTCATTAACAGAGGAAGGACTTTATTAATAATCTCCTCTCTGGGAACACGAAATATCCCCTAATGACTCCCGCCCTAACCCAGAAAATTGTCACCCCGGAGAACGACTAAAATCCACGACACCGTGTCCAGGAAATCTGAAACTTGACGACGTGTTTTAGAAATGTACTCAACGCATAATTAACTCATTCTCTGCCAGACAAAAAAAAGCAGGCAGGAGGTTGTATTTGACAAATTGTATTAAAATAAAGTCAGCAGGAACAAAATCGAAAACATCAAAGTCAACCGAACAGAAAAGTACAAAGTATCAAAGAAAACCATGAGTAAAAATCTGCCAAGATGAAACAAACCTGACAGGGTGAATCAAACACATTCAATGCATACGATGCAATGACCCGACACGGAATGATCGTGCCGGGAGTCCTTTTGACTGCCACTGATTGGAAGTACCAACACCTGTGGAGTTGCAGGCGGGGCTGACAGCGCCACCCGTTGGTCGCCAACCCGATCGTGACACAGAAAAGTGCTAAAATGTTTCCACTCCACTGCCAGGGTTTTTGTCATTTTCACTCAAATTGCAGGAACCACAAAATATTGAGATTTAGGACTACATAAACATTCAGGCAGCGTAAGAAATCTGCTCTCACTGCTGCGTTCTTGACCAATCACGTGGCAAAAACATTGCCAGAGGTCTGACTAGCACTTTATCGGCACTCCTCACCCCCCCCCCCCAAAAAAAAAAAAAAAAACTAGAACAAATTCAGGAATGGCGCTCCATGTCACACTTTAAATTCGGGAATGGCAGTGAAGAATTTAAAAGACGAGGAAGTGCAGACGTTAAAAAAAAGGAAATTGTTTCCATTTCCAATTTTGACGACGAGTGCACAACAAATACGGCGCTTGCATGCGTGCGGGAAGCAAAGTAAGCGGTCGCTCTTGGGAAGGATTTTCCGCAATTCGTCACCGTGATTGTTCACATCTGCCTGAATGTAATCGGCGGAACGTCCAAAAACAAGAACATCATTCCATTTTTTGTTTTTTTTTTCCTGCCGGCGGCAAAACGAAACTCTTCGGTGATCTCTTCAAGTCTGCACACATGCACAATTTCATGGAAATTGTCACGGTCAAAGCTGCTCAACTACTTCTTGTCAGGCTGCTAACTGTCAAATATTGTGCTTTTTTTTTCCTGACTATTTGCTTTGATCCTTTCAGTATTTTCGGACTTTTTTCTTTTTCCTGATCGTCAGCACAAAACCTGGCCACCTAAAAGGCTCATTTCAAAGCGACTTAAGTATTTTTATTTCTTTTTTGAGGTTGACGAAAAGGTTTCTTCAGCCATCATCTGGACTTCTTTGAAGGTGTCGGACGTTTCGCCTCTTATCCAAGAAACTTCGTCAGCAAACTAAAATCTTACTGGTAGTTTCGGCCCTATATATATATACAGTAAAGTCTCGTTATATCGATATTCACGGGAGTCCGAAAAAATATCGATATAACCGGGACTATCGATATATCCGACCCTGCGCGCATGTAATTTTCTCCTTACGTTCATAGAAATAGTATCGTAACAAGCGGTACTATCGATATAACGAGACTTTACTGTATACATCCCTACTGTCCAGACGTGGCGGTGCCAGACTCTGCTACGAGGTTGCGGGGAGCAGAGCACTAATCCCTGCGGCTCCACTGATTGCTTCTATTGTCCTGACTGACGACTGGCCTGATTGCCCAATTTGCCCCGGTATCACCTCATCAGCATAACTAAGCCTATGTTGCCTAAGCTGTCTATTGTACGAACAATCCAAATGGAACCTCACCCCATCATTAGGCAACATAGGCTTAGTTAGTATATTAGTAATAGCATCGTAATATGCGGTACTATCAATATAACCGATATCGATATAATGAGACTTTACTGTACATAAAAATCTTCCAAAAGATTCCCAAAAACATGCATTGCAGGCTGACTGAACACTCCAAAAATTGTCCCTCGGGGTGAATGTGCGTGTGACCGCAAATGCTTGCCCAGTTGCCCTGCGATTGGCTGGCAACCGGTTCAGGGTGTCCCCCGTCCACTTCCCGAAGACGGAATAGGCTGCAGTGGATTAAGAAAAACTGGAAGGATGGATTTTTGCCAATAATCACAGAGAACCTATCAATAATAGTGTGTTTCCATTGTTCAGTGTTGTCAAGAGGAGAATGAAGCCTTGTTCCCGAGACGCTTCCCTGACATTTAAAGACCAAAAAAAATAAATAAAAAAATAAGTGTGTGGATGACATGATTTCTCATTGTCTCCACTTGGTGCCTCGGGCATTCTGTTTTCATACAATAGCGTTGGCCTTTGGATTAATGTAATGGAGCCGGCCGAGCTCATGTTATTAGCCGGCTAGCGGGCGGGGGGGCTTTCCGGCCTTTTAACATCCCCTCGCCGGCGGAGGCCATGGAGAAAGTTAATCCCAGGAAGTTTATATTTATTTGTTGAATGTTTAAAAGCCCTTGCTAATCTCCCATTGTCGGCCTCTTTGGCGGTTGGAAGTAGCTAACTGATGTCCGCGCCGTAAGTTTGTTGTCTCAAGATGGCAAACACGAATACCAACAACACAAAATGAGCCAAGTCCGACGCGTGACTCGTTGTTTGCCGTTGTTAAAACCGCCAAGGCCTGCAAGGCCTTCTCTGCTGGCCTAAAAATATCTGAATCACAGACTAATGTTAATTATATTTTGTCCACAAATTCTTATTAAATAATACCAAATTGTCTTTCGGCTTCCTTTTATTACTTCTCCATTGTAGCGCTTCAGTGAAATGTGGACTCGTTTCAACTTTGATAGTTCAAAGGCAGAGTGTAGACTGCAAGGTTAAAATATCCCATCAATCAGGCTGCACAACAAACCCGCACAAGCCATCTGTACACTTGATGCAAAAAGCTATCGACCCAGCTAAAAAGATCACAATTGATGAAGAACTAGATACAATGATAACAATGAAAGCACCTACAAGGGATCATTCGTCAAGATGGTGAAAGAAGAAGGCTACGTTCCTCATCTAGTGTTTCATGCTGATGAAACCAGCCACTCCATTCCATCAACGAGCATCACAAAGGTCAATAAAACCACTTTATTATATAGTACAGTTTATTTCTTTAATTATGAAAAAATTATTAGATATAAAATTATGTTTTATGGGGACCTGGGAACGGATTATTCTGATTTTAATGGTTTCCAATGGGAGATGATTTTTTGGGATACACACTTTTCCCCTTATGCACTCTGTCTGGGAACCAATGAAGTTTGTAAGCCAAGGTATCACTGTATTTGCAGCCACGACGAAAGCGTCGTCGTCATCTTTGAGACTCGAAGGAGAGCGAGCCTTTGTGAGAGGGGATGAAAATATGCCGTCGTTGTACCTCGGCGTTTCCTTGGCGTGCCATCAAAGGCGTGCGTGCGTGCGCGTAACAAACAAACATGCAGCTGCTGTTGATTTCGAGTGTTCCGAGGCCAACGGGGAAGATTGAGCTCTTTCGTTCGGCGCAAACGGTTGCACCAAAGCCCCCCCCACCACCACCACCACCACCACTTTTTCCATGCCCCCATTTCCAAGGCTTTGATGCAGGTCAGGAAGACAAAAACGGATCAAACCTCAGGCGACATTTTCAAAAGCACACTTTTGTTCCAAAACGTCATTTTTCAACCCTTATTCTGTCACAATTTGCAAGGTGGTGGTGAACCCCCCCCCCAAAAAAAAGCAGGCACGGGGGAGGAACAGGGTGTATTTGACAAATTGTACAAACTAGATTTAACAGGAACTAAATCCCCAAAAAGTCATCAGAACAAAAAGGTCTAAAGTACCAAACAAAACCGTGAGTAAAACATGACAAGATGGAACAAATATGAAGTAAGTCTTGTTTTCGAGTTGATGACGATGCCCGAAGTGACGTCACGGAGGGAACGCCCCTGACCGACAAAGTGACACACAATGCATTTTGGGTACTTTTTTTTCGTCTGAAAACACCACGTTGATGGCGAAATTAGAAGGAAAACTGCATCCATAACGCGATGGTGAATCGTTGTGTGTCGCAGCCAATTGCGCTAACACGCATAAAGAAGGTGTAAGACGTTGACACAAATTCCCAGCGGACAAATCAGGCCATTTCCAACGGAGCTTGTGCGCCATCTTGTGCATTTTCTGGGCGCTACATTGGAGTCCAGACGGCTCGAATTGATACGGAAGGACTTCTTTAATCGATTGCAAACATTTATGCTTTCCTTTTCAGAACTATTTGAATCATATTCATAACTGGATGAGTAACAAGAAAGCATCGTCTCTTAATCTGAACTCTCTGAAGCCATTGTTTTGATTCTGGAGCAAGGCAGTTTGTGAAGGAGTATCCTGGCGTGATGTCACGAACGAGGGGGCGGGACTTTCTGAATCTGCCCAGTTTCGTGCTCATTTTGTGGCAGTTTTGGGACACTTGAAGTCATTTTGCATTTGACTAAAAATATCAACCGGCGTGTTTTGGCTATTTTAGATGCGATAAAACGTTTTTTATTTTTCTGATGTCAGTCAGGAAAGAAAAAAATGGTGTCGGTTGTCCTTTAACTCTGAAAGTGTCATTTCAACTCCAAACCTTCTGGAGCCTCTACCAGACTCCAAGCCGTGGTTCCTCCGCTGCCATCCTCATCTTCAGGCCTGGCGTGTGTTTGTAATGCCGAAGGAATGAAACATTCCGAGGACCTCGCAGGCGTCGCGCTGAATTAGACGCTTAACCGCACCTTGACGGCGCCCGTCAACAAACCGCCGCTGACGTGACGGCTCCTAACGAGGGAAACGCTCGAGAGGCTAACGAGGAGCAAAGCGTCGACAAGACTTTCAACTTCAACGACGCGGCATAATCAGCGCCTCGTTGGCGCACCCGCGCGCGAAGGTGCGCCTTTGCGAGATGAGGCGCGGAATCTTCATTATGAATTCTTTTGATTTGGGAACATGATTGACAGGCCGCCGGGGCGGCGTGGGGCAGGTGAGCGCTTCATTTCCGAGGAGTCAGTCAACATGATTTACAAGGCAAAGAGCAGAGCCGATAGAATCAGAGTCAGAATCAGAATCAGAACAGTAGCCCAAATGGAAGTGTCTAGTGGCTCTTTGCAAATTTTTTTGATGATGATACTAGTGCAGCGTGTTTTACCGGAAACAAATTCCTTGTGTGTTCTCCATACTTGGCAAGAATGATGATTCTCATTCTGATTCTGAGAATCCGATACCCGCTCGCTGTATGGCGTGCGTCCATTTTTTTTTTTTTTTGCGGGCTTTGGTGCCACGGCAGGTCAGGAGGTCAAGGCCACTAATGGCGTAATCCCTTTTGTTGGATGGCTAATCCCTTCATTCCCCGCTGTGTCGAAGTGGACGCGCTACATTCAAACATCTGGATTGTCTTTCGCCGCTGCTCTTTTTACCCTCCACCACCAAAAAAAAAAAAGAAAATTAAAAAAAAGTGAAATCGCTGAGTGCAGGAGTTGCTTTTTGAAAATGGATTTTTTAATTTATTAATATTAATATTAATAATGCATTTAATTTCTAAGCACCTTTCAAAACTCTCAAGGGCACTTTACAGTTACTGGATTTTTTGTGTGCAGGTAAGCAGTGGCAGCCATTTACACCAGCGTTCACTCTACCCGGAAGTAACATTTATTTATTTATTTATTTATTCATTCATTTATTTATTTATTTATATTTGTTTTTCCAGCCATTTTGTATTTAATTGTATAATGATCAATTTATTTATGTATGTATGTATGTATGTATGTATGTATGTATGTATGTATGTATGTATGTATGTATGTATGTATGTGTGTGTGTATGTATTTGTTTTTTGATGTGATAATAATAATAATAATAATAATACATTTGATTTAAGCGCCTTTCAAAACTCTCAAGGACACTTTACAGTCACATTACATGTTTTGTCTTTTTTTTCGTTATTTTTTTTTAATGTATTGTTTTGTTCAAGCTTAATAACGTTTAAAGATTTTTAAAAAATGTTTTTTTTAATTAATTTTTCGTTACAAAAGAAATATTTCTGTTTTTTTACATTCTTTTTATGTAGTTTTTGAAAGCTTTCTTTTTGATGACTTTACGTTTCTTAATTGTTTAGCTTGTTGTATTTGTAGCATTTCTGTTTTTATGTAATTTTTTTGATGTCGAGTTTTCAAATTTGGCTTGTTTTTCCAAATCGACTTTAAATACTGTTGACTGGTAACTGCTGAAAGTCAAGTGCAACAAACTTGAAAGGACCCAAAGTAAAATCCTCCTTTGCCAAACAAAAAACGACTTAAGAAATGTGCTGAGTCTTCGCTTGCCTTCATGTCAGCATGTCTGCCCCCCCCCCCCCCAATCCTCAACACCCCCCCCCCCCCCCCCCTCCCGTTGCGGTCAGCACATATTTTAAATGCATAAAACAACAGCGTGGCTGGGGAATAAAAGCGGCTCGGGCAACGAGGGGGCCTCTGACATTTGCGTAAACAATCCCTAAGTGACGTTAGCTTAGCTTCACTAACAAAGCGTTAGCGTCGCGAGTGAAAGCGATAGTCCTCCAAAGTCCAAAATCTGCCCGTTAAGCTTTGTTTACCGCACGTCCAAAAAAGGAGCCCCCGGAGCGGCTAATCTGTTTAGCGTGTAGCAGCGGCGGCCATTGTTCCCAACTCGCGGCACAAAGGCGCTTATTGACGGACCGGCTGACTTACTAAGCGCTTAAGCCGCCGCCGCCGCTAATGTAGCCTTTAAGTGGAGCGTCTGGATCCTGCCGTGACCCCAAAGTGTGCAGGCTAAGTGCTAAGCTAAGCTGCGTTTAACCTCATGGTGGCGTGCGTGCGCCTTGAGGGCTTCTTCTTCTGTTTTTTGACAACCCCTTGTGGTGGGCAAGGAACATCATTGATCTGAGGCTGGAGAGCTCATGTTAAGGTTCGGGTGAAAGGACAACCGACACCTCCAGTCCGTACGTGACGTCACTGAAGGTAACGATTCCACCGCATGACCAAAAAAATTCCGGAAGTCTTGTTTTTGAGTTGGTGACGAGTCCTCACGGACACGCCCCTGATTGTAGCAGTCCTTCCATCACGTCAATGCTTGTTTGGTCTGAAAACCTTGTGTTGCACCAGAAAGAGCCAGAAGAGGGCATCCAAGCTCCATGTAAGGAATTTATCGGCCTGCAGAAACGGGCTGATTCATTCCTCACAGGAGCCATTTTCTGCCTCTTTTTGTGTCTTCAGAACGATTTGCATCATATTCATAACTGGATGAGTAACAAGAAAGCATCTTCTCCCAATCTGAAGCCATTGTTTTGATTCTCCAGCAATGCAAGACGTCTTGGCGTGACGTCACGAACAAGGGGGCGGGACCTTCTGAAACTGGCCACTCCCGGGTTCATTTTTTTTTTGGCAGATTTTGGACACTTGAAGTCATTTTGATTGGTGTTTTGCATTTGAATAAAAATATCATAGTGCGTGTTTTGGCTATTTTAGATGCTATGAAGTGTTTTTCTGATGTCAGGAAACAAAAAAGTGACTTCGGTTGTCCTTTAAATTGTGGTTTCAAACAAGGGTTGGTATTTTCAACTTACTTTTAAAAGTCACGTAGGAAGGCAAGTTTTCATGGTGTGGGCGTTGAGGGAGGACATGGGGGTGCGCACGTTGTTGTCTTCATGCCGCCGCCACAGCTGGTCACTGATTCACCGGGTGGCGGCGTACACGCGTCCGGCTTGACACCTTGATGACCTCATCATTTCCACGAGGATGATTGCTGGCAATCACCGCTGTGCCTGCTCGCTTTCATTTCGCTGTGCACACACACACACACACGCACACACACACACACACACACACACACACACACACACACACACACACACACACACACACACACACACACACACACACACACACACACACACACACAGTTCTGTCTCAGGAGGTCGTCTTCACTTGTGTCTTGTCTGCGCTTTCTCATTTACGCCCGCACGCACACGCAAACAATCACCTCAGATAAATCTTTCGCCGCACAAAACCAAACCAAACACATTCACACATGCTACTACACAAACAAACATACACCGTCATGTACATGCATGCACAAACGCACAATCACATCAGCACATTATACCTCACAATAGTGCACACACGAACACGCTAACAGACACACGCTAACAGATACACGCTAACAGACACACGCTAACAGATACACGCTAACAGACACACGCTAACAGACACACGCAGGTCAGGCTGATCTGAGCGCGAGGAACAATTTCAATCCTCTCGCAATGAAGTCCAAATGATGGCGGCCATTGGCACAAATGGCAAACGCTGCTGCCAATGTGCTGTGAAATGAACCCCAACACGTGTGTGTGTGTGTGTGTGTGTGTGTGTGTGTGTGTGTAATCTCCGAATGCGCACTCAGCCAAGATGTGGCGTTGGACACAAAAGCTGTGAAATGACACCACCGAGTTGCACGCTACGTGGAGGGAGAATGAAGGCAAAGTCGAACATTCCGTGCAGCCACGTCGCACAGTGAGCGCAACAAAAGATAGGCCAAATGTTTGCGTGGAGGCCTTCAACGCAGCTAACGGAGAAGCTCACAAGATCCTCAATGTCAGAAAAATACATCAACTGAAAACTATTCATGTGAGTATTAGCACAGTTATTTTAAATAATATATTCTGACATTTTGTTGAAATCACGTGTGTGCGCGTGCGTGTGTGTGTGTGCGTGTGTGTGTGCGTGGCTCTCACTGAAAAAAAAATCTAAATATTTTACTTTTATGGCTCTCTTAGTCAAAAAGGTTCCCGAAAAATTGAGCTGCGAATGGGTCATTTTCAGAAAGTCCCGCCCCCAGTTCGTGACGTCACACCAAGACGTCTTGCATTGCTGGAGAATCAAAACAATGACTTCAGATTCGGAGAAGATGCTTTCTTGTTACACATCCAGTTATGAATATGATTCAAATAGTTCTGAAGAGGAAAGCATACATATTTGCAATCAATTAAAGAATTTATTCTGTGTCACTTTGAGGCATCAGAGGTTGGAAATGCCGCACCCAAAAAAGGCAGAACATGGCGACAAAGCAGTGTAAGTAATTAATCAGCCCGTTTCCACAGGCTGATTAATTCCTTACATGGAGCTTTGTCGCCCTCTTCTGCCTCTTTTTGGTGCAACACGAAGTTTTCAGACCAAACAAGTACAGCAAAATGCATTGATGTGATGGAAGGACTGCTACAATGTGCCCTTTTTTCGGTCAGGGGCGTTCCTTCAGTGACGTAACGTGAGGACTCGTCACCAACTCAAAAATAAGACTTCCGGAATATTCAGTCTTAAAAAGTAAAATATATGCGGTGGAATCTTATTAAAATACGCTCAGTAGAAGTAATTTTACAAATTATGGACACAACTTGTCCAGAGACGTCGGTTGTCCTTTAAAGTAAGGCATTAAAAGAAAGACCATGTATCATAAGTGGGGTTTTTTTTTGCCCAATAAAGGACAACCGTGGATCATCAATATTTTCAGAACAGAACAAAGAGAAGAGGAACGGAGAGAAAATCAAAGGAAGAGGTGTGGGGGGGGGGGGTTGAAGGGAGTCAAAGGTTGACACTGATCGCGAAAGACTCTCAACAGCTTTATGCTAATTTCGCTAATGCTGCTAATGAGCGCGACAGATACGAACTGCGCGCGCGGATGCGTTTGGGCGCGTGCGTGTAGGAAGCTGCATCCAGCGATTTATGTCCTGTTTAATCACGTTTGGCAGCACAGTGTGAGCTCAGAGTCAAGGTGTATTTATGGTCTGCCTTCCCGCCTGCCTGCTTGCATGCTAGCGAGAAGGTCTTCGAACAAGTATTTGTAGCTTGTGGTCCAATCTGGTTGTCTCCTTGCAGCTGCATTGAGGAGATAAAACGCCTGTGCGATTGTGTGTGTGTGTGTTTGTGTGTATGACTAGTCTTGTGCGGACCACTAACATTTTATACCATACGTCGTGAGGACATTTTGGACAAGTGAGGACCTTTTGGCTAGTCCTCAAGTTTTTCATTCTAAAGGCTTCTAGAGGGTCTATAGATGCATCTGTTAAAGTTTCACAGAGGTCCTCACAAATTCACCCAAAATGATTTTTTGGTGTGTATTTTCATTTCACTTGGATACACACACTTTTGTCTCACTGGGTGCACGTAAACATGTCTTTGATGTAATTTTGTCTTTGAGACGAGCTTCAATGCAAAGAAAAACAAACAAAATATTCAGTATTTTGGTCCCTTTATTATTTAATACCATAAGCACATTTTCAAACAAGCAAACCCCAAAACACTTTGCTGGATTTTTTTTTTCTTCAAATGATGCAAAACAAATACAAAGAAAAATAATCCATGAAAGCAAATATAAAATTGAATCAAGTGTCTTTAAGTGCAACACTCAAAAGCTTCACCATTGAGGCCACAAATAAAAAATAAATAAAAACATAATCAATGCATAATTTCCCCATTGCGGGACGAATAAAGGTATTCTGATTCTGATTCTGATTCTGATAACACAGAGAAGAAATGTAGGCTGAACATAAAAAAAAAATAGAAAGGGATTGCCCGGGCACAGCAAAAAAAAAAAAAAAAAAAAAAAAAACAAACAAACCAAAGAATAAAAAAACAATAAATAAAATAAATAAGCATTTGAAACACACAGCTACATGCTGCATACACACACACAAAAAAAAAAAAAAATAAAATTGAAAGGTCGCTAGTCATCAACCAAACAAACCAAATCATCGCGTTACGGTAACGACGAAAAAATAACACATGGCCGTCGGCGCAACTGGCGAGTGGCCAACTTTAGCTAGCGTAGCGCTAGCCACTTTTAACTCTTCCACTAGGAAGACAGGCAGAACCCGTTAGCTTTTCATTTTTGGTCAGCAAAAGTCACCAAGCAACAACAACAAGAACAAAACCAGTGTCTGAAAGTCATGACAAAAACGTTAGCGGACACCAGGGCAGACACCTCTGAAAAGTTGCCTGCCCGGCCATGAAGTTGCCTGCCCCATTTTTCACAACTTGAAACACAAGAAGACGATTAATTGCAAAAAAAAAACAAAAAAAAACATTGTTGCAAAGTATTAAGGATGTAACCTACCACAAATGCTCCCTTGCTTAATTTATCGTAAATATTCCATGATTTTGCTCCAGTTGGGTCATTTGTCCACACGCTGTTGAAGCGTCGTCTGCTACAAGCCACGCGAACTCCTCTTTCCACGATGCTTTTAATGTACGTTGAATTTCTAAGCGCCTTTCAAAACTCTCAAGGACACTTTCCAGTCACGGGATAATGTACGTTTACCTTTTGTAGCGTCATAAATGTTGTTAGCTTCTTTTGAAGCTTTCTTCTGGGGCTGAGCTTGTGTGCGTCTACTTTGGAAAATGAGATGCAAATGCACGACCTTATAACGCTCGGGAAAGTCCGAAGCACGAAGCAAGCTTCTGATTGGCTGCCGTGCCGAGTATGTAAATTGCAGAAACAAACTGAAATTCCAATTTCCAAACCGAATGAAGATTTCGAATAAAAATTGGTCCAACGTTTGCTTTATTAAATAAAGCAAACGTATGATTTAAAAAAAAAAACTTTTTTTTTCTTTTTTTTTCTTGAAGAAGTTGTCGGCCCGACGCAAACGTTGGACACCCCGGACGTCCGAAATAGCAGATGCTGTTTCAAACACTGACGAAACAAAAAAAATGTCAATTTTGTCAATTTTGCGTCATCGTCTTGTGCCTGCAAATGTTGGTAGCAATCACAACGACACCAGGAACACGGACCTAAAAACGGAGCTTCCAAATGAATCCAAATTCATGCATCTTGATCCTTTTTTTTTGTGGGTCCATGTTGCGAAGATTTGGGGTGGTGTAATTTCCAAATCAAACTGGAAAAAAATGGCACACCCGTTCTCATATTATCTACCAGTAAGACTTTAGTTCGCTGAAGAAGCATCTTGGATAAGAAGCGAAACGTCCAACACCTTCAAAGAAGTACAGATGACGGACGGCTGAAGAAACCTTTTCATCAATTTCACATTGATCGCTTTGGAGAAAAAAAAATGACTTGTAAATCCACATCCTTACACTCATTGTAGGACGAGCAAATTGGATGAGGAAAAAGTAGCGTCTTGGATGGAGCGCAAAGGCAATGAGTGCGCACGGCGAGGGAGTGTTTGGGGGTGTTTGGGGACACAACATTCAAAAGTGTAAGCGACTGTACAAGGACGACGACGACATGCTCCGTTCAACTTGTTTCATGCCCATCAATGTGACGGAAGTCAACACGGAGCGTCCCGGCGACCGATCGCTTTGCGCATCCCATTCGTCGCCTGCAAAAGAGCCCGGCGACCATTCAGAAGGAGCTGAGGGCCTCCAAAGCCACCTCGTAGCAGAATTTATATTGTTCCTGCACAAAGAGACAAACGGGGGTGTGAGTCACGCATCTGTCTTTGGTGAGAAACAGGAGCAATGGAAAGACTGGTCGCTGACCATGGTCTCCACCATGTTGGTCTTGTTGTTGCGCAGCGTTTTGACCGTGTGGAAAACATCCACGATGTTCTGCTGCTGGATCATCTCGTTGATGCTGCACATGGCGCAGAAGGTTCCCGAACGGCCGCCGCCGGTGCTGCGCCGGACGGAGCAGGAAAACAACAAATGAGACCAGAACGCCAACATCAGACTTTGGAACGTATCGAACCTTGTAGAAACCTGTGTTTTAGAACTCATTCACTGCCAGACCATGTGCAAAAAAATGTGTCTACTCCAGTGCCAGGGTTTTTGTCATTTTCACTTAAATTGCAGGACCCACACAATATTGAGTTTTAGGACTACATAAACATTCACTGCAGTTTGGAATACACACTTTTCGCCTTATACAAAGTTCGTAAGTCAAGATACCACTGTATTTTTCTATCTCTATCGCTCTATATTTATTTAGTTTTTTTTTTGTTTGTTTCCTTTATTTCCTTTCCTCTTCCTTTCATAACTTTGCTGATGTGTTACTTGCAGGTAGAGTGAACACTAGCGTCAATGGCTGCCGCTGCTCACCCGCCCCAAAAAAATCCTGTGACTGTAAAGTGTCCTTGAGAGTTTTGAAAGGCGCTTAGAAATCAAATTTCTTCTTATGATTATTATCTTTTGAAGGCAACTTTCACATCAAAAATCTTCAAAGGACAACCGACGCCTCCGGACAACTTGTGTCCATAATTTGTAAAATGGCCTCAAATGACTTCTACTGAGCGTATTTTACAAAGATTCAACCGCATATAGCTGGATTTTACGTTTTAAGACTGGCGATGAATATTCAGGAAGTCTTGTTTTCGAGTTGGTGACGATTCCTGACGTGACGTCACGGAGGGAACGCCCATGACTGAGAAAGTTACACACAATGCATTTTGGGTACTTTGTTTGGTCTGAAAACTTCATGTTGATGGCGAAATTAGAAGGAAAACGTCATAAATAACGCGATCGTGAATCCTTGTGTGTTGCACCAAGACTACTATTTGATACTAGTTGACACAAATTCCCAGCAGACAAATCAGCCCATTTCCAACGGAGCTTGGGCGCCATCTTGTGCATTTTCTGGGCGCTACATTGGAGTCCAGATGGCTCGAGTTGATACGGAAGGACTTCTTTAATCGATTGCAAACATTTATGCTTTCCTCTTCAGAACTATTTGAATTATATTCATAACTGGATGAGTAACAAGAAAGCATCTTCTCTGAATCTGAACTCTCTGAAGCCATTGTTTTGATTCTGGAGCAGAGCAGTTTGTGGGTGGGCCAATTCTAATGTGACGTGATGAACAAGGGGGCGGGACGTTCTGAAACTCGCCATTTCTGAGGTCATTTTGAAGTAGTTTTGGGACACTTGAAGTCATTTCTATTGTTTTGCATTTGACTAAAAAATCAGCCTGCACTGCTTTGGGTATTTTAGATGCTATAAAACGTTTTTCTGATGTCAGTTAGGAAACAAAAAAATGGTGTCGGTTGTCCTTTAAAAAATCCACCCACTGTTGTGACCGATGACCATGTGACATTCAAGTGTCGAGAAGAAAAGTCCTTGTGAATACGTGTCCATGTTTTGGCGTTCGATGAATGCCCGCGTGGGCGAGCGGAGGTTAACAAACTGACTGCGCAAAATCAAGGCGCTGCAGTTTGTTCTTTCTTTTCAGCCGGTAGCGATTAGCTTCGTGTCCACACGACACATGTTTGACGTTGCTACTTGGGGTTTATTTGATGCTGGCTTTTCTTTTCGCTCTCAAAGTCCGTCTGAAAGGCTTTACAAAATGATGTCCTGGCCAGGAGGTCACACGCTTTCTTTACAAAACTTCATCACACAACGAAAAAACTGTGAAATAGCTTAACGCTGGCCGGCTCTTTTTGAAGCCGTGCTGTGAAACACCAATTTAGGTTGTCTCTCTGAGATGATATGAAATATAAATGATGATAAAAATGACACTAAAAGTTATAAAATGGACAAATGAACTGTAAACAGTATATAATAATATTCAAAAGAAAATGTTGCTTAAAGACCGACGTCTCCGGAAAAGTCGTGTCCATAATTTGTCAAATGGCTTCAAATGACTTCTACTGAGCGTATTTGACAAAGATTCCACCGCATATGGCTATATTTTACGTTTTAAGACTTGCGCTGAATATTCCGGAAGTCTTGTTTTTGAGTTGGTGACGAGTCCTCACGTTACGTCACTGAAGGAACACCCCTGACCGAAAAAAGGACACATTGTAGCAGTCCTTCCATCACGTCATTGCATTTTTATGTATTTTGATCCAAAAATGTCATGTAGGACCAAAAAGAGGCAGAAGAGGGCGACAAAGCTCCATGTAAGGAATTTATCAAACGGGCTGATTAAAAAATTTATTCATTGCAGAATAAATTCTTTAATCGATTGCAAACATGTATGCTTTCTTCTTCAGAACTATTTGAATCATATTCATAACTGGATGAGTAACAAGAAAGCATATTCTCCCAATCTGAAGCCATTATTTTCTGACGCCACGAACAAGGGGGCCATTTTTTTTTTTTGCAGATTTTGGACACTTTAAGTCATTTTTATTGGTGTTTTGCATTTGACTAAAAATATCATACTTTTGGGTATTTTAGATGCTATAAAACGTTTTTCTGATGTCAGTTAGGAAACAAAAAAAATGGTGTCGGTTGTCCTTTAAACATGGCATAATTACACAGGAGGGTGCTTAAAAATAAATAAATAAATAAATAAATAAATAAATAAAAAGGGTAAAGGAAGCCCCTCAACTCACATCGGCATAGTTCCTTGGCTCCAAGATGCCACAGAATCATGTCATTTTGGCCAATGGAGTGAAAAAGTCAGTCATCTTACTTGTCAAATATGCTAATATGCATAACATACAGCACAGCTGAAACGACTGTCCTCTCAGACCTAGCATGCAAGGCACTTAGAATGGCTTTAACAAACATAATAAACATGAAAACGCCAATTTGCCGAGGGGAGCCGTTGCGTGTTTACGCGCCGCCATCTTGGGAAAAACAAAACAAATAATATGACAACACAAAGACACAGAGTCATTCATTCTACAGGACTTGCTGTACCCTCTTTGTTTTAAAAACAACAGATTGACATCGTATACTATCCTGTCGTGTAAGTAAATAAATAAGTAAGTAAAGGAAAAGTGACTTTTGCAAAGGAAACAATAGTTGTAACTCACAGGCAGTGCACCACCGTGCGTCCGTCTCCGCCATCGTACTGCTCCTGCCACTTGGCCAGTCGCCGTACCAGCTGTAGGACGGAACGCTTGGAAAGGGGCGTGTCCCTGTAGGCCGGCCAGCCAATGAACTGGAAGTGCTGCACCAGCCGGTAGCCGTCCTGAGGCTGACCAGAAAACAAACAAACAAACAAACATTGACACTGGCGAGCGTTCAAAATGAGAACATGATCAACGTCAAGCAGGAAGTGGCTGTTGGGAATGCTCCCGTTTAATCATTTTGACGGAAATGAGCTACTGTGACTTTTGCGTCCTCATCCTGCCTTAAACAGCCCCCCCCCCCCCGACCCCTTCATTCAATTTCCCAGTTTGCGCCGGGCCCCCCGGGGCAGCCTTGGCATCCGACACAAAATTCACTACTTTGCATTTTTCCCACATTTCCTAAATGCACACCAACAATTAACACGTTCACCTGCTCCAAACGTAATCATAATAATCATACATGTCATTTATAAGCGCCTTTCAAAACTCTCAAGGTCACTTTACAGTCACAGGATAAGTTTTTCTGTGGGTGAGCAGCGGCAGACACACGCGCCAACGCCACTCAACCCACTCATAGAACGCTAACTAGCCAGCTCACAGAACGCTAATAGCTAGCTTGCTAGCCAGCCGGATATTAAATAGATAGCTCGCTAGATAGCTAGCGGGCCAGCTACATAGCTAATAGATAGCAAAGAGCTAGCAAATAAAGTGCTCTCAAAGACACTTTACAGTCACAGAGAAGCATTGATACAATCATCAATAAAATGCAATTATAAATAGAAACAAGAGTAATGCTGCAAGAAACTAAGTTGAAGTGAGTTGAGCGCTTCCCTTTCGACGGGAGGATCGAGACTGAATTCATAGAGAGCTTTCAATTACAGTTTGGTGACAAGTGGTTGTCAAGGAACTACATTGACGTTGGTTGAGGAGCTTCCCTTTGACACAAGCAGTGTGTCGCTGCCATCTTGTGGCATTTTAGTGCCTAAGGAACTATTTCCAAGTGACCTGAGGCACTCCATTGACATGATTCTGTGACATCTTGGAGCCAAGGAACTATGCCGATGTATTTATTTATATACTACCCTCCTGTGTAATTATGCCACGTTTAGAGGACAACCGACAGCATTTTTTTGGTTTCCTAACTGACATGACGAAAACCGTTTGATAGCATCTAAAAGAGGCAAAAGACGCAGGCTGATATTTTGAGTCAAATGCAAAGCACCAATCAAAATGACTTCAAGTGTTCGGAGGTGTCTGTTGTCATTTAAGCGTTCATTTCTATTCTCCACTAGTAGCGGGAGAGGGTTGGCAGTTCCAAGGCTATTTTTTCCCCAAATACATTTTCTGGAATGTTGCAGCAAACATGCGAGAAAGTCTGTCGTCGTCCCCCCCCTCCCCCCCGCCTCCCGGCTTAACACCCTCAATTCCACCTCTGCCCCCGAGCGGCGTCAACGTGTAGACACAATGGCCACTATTTCACGCTTGGCCGGCTCCGAGTGCCACAAATGGGGAGAGCTCGACAACGGCGGAGCAGAACGACAACCGGGCGGTGCTCCGGATTCGTCAGACAGTGATCACGGCAAAGGGGGGGGGGGGGGGGGGACTCGTACCCGCGCCATGTTGCAGATCCTGAAGATGCGGTTGATGATGTCATCATCAATGTCCGCCGAGATGAACTCCACCTGGACGGGACCGTAACAGCACGAGCTCTTCTCCGGCCAGTACTGCATGCACAGCTGCCCAAAGGAGGGGTGATTGATGGGTGTTATTTCTCTTTCTCATCTACTTATCTCCGGATGTATTAACTTATGTATTTGTCTATTGATGTATTTAATCCTGGGACGAAGGAACGTTTGAAGTTGTTCTTGCACTACCTGGGCGGCATCCATCTCGTTGAGCATCACGATAGAGGAGCAGTTGTAGTCAAAAACCAGCCTCCAGAAGTCACCCGTGGTATTTGGCAAAGGATGCTGGGTAACGATGAAGGCCGCTGGCTGCTTGTGGCTCTGTGGGGGGTGTTGAAGGTGAGGAGGGATATCTTCTGACTTGCTTCAAACGAGTCCTGACTTACGTCCATGAGGGCCGCGTTGATATAATTGGAGCTCTCGCCATCCACCGAGATGAGAAACGGCAGGCAGCGGTCGGCCGAGAGGACGTCCATGCTCCGGTTCTTGTCGTGGTTCCGGGGCAGCAGACCCACGCTGCAGTCCTCCGGCCTCACTCTAGGGGTCACTATGTTGAGAGTCTGGCAAAATATAAGAAAAAAAACATTCACAAATGAATTAATAGGCATAAATCAATACATAAATACATAAACACGTAAATAATAAGAAGCAACTGCTTTATAGCAATTGTGATGTTAGCCTGGAAGCTAGCAATTTCCATCAGATAAACCTTGATGAACAAAAGCACCCTCACACAGTGACATTTCTTGCGAGGGACTCGGGTCCAATTGTTTCGATGGTCCATACATTTCAAGAATGGAAGCTGATGCTAATTTTCATTAGCCCATCCCTGGTATTTCGCCACATATGTTAGCATCAAGCTAACACACTGACTATTGACGCTATTGTCTCCTATCCTTTGACGAGAGTAAGAATAGGTTTCACAAACAGGATTTTTCAACAGAAATCAGATTAATTCATATTAATTTAGATTAATTAAGACTAATACTTTTATTGATGATCAAAATGATTGAAATCTCGGACAATATCAATTTTACATCTGAGGAAGAAAAGGGTGCCAGACGTTCTGACCTGGAACTCGTCTTTAATCTGACTGGAGTTGGTCTGAGGGTCCAGCCTGCTGATGTTGTAGTAGATGGCTCGGAAGTCGCACACGGGAATGGCGGTGTTGCCGCACAAGCACGCCTCCAAGATGGCGTCGTGGACAAACACGTACTGCTCCTGCATAAACACAACGCCACCGTGGCTTCATGACGAGGTTTGAAGTGCTCATTGGAAATCATTTTCCAAAGTTCACCCCCATTGGATAGTCTGACCAAGCAATGTCAAATTTCAATCTTGAGAAGACCCGCCCCCCATCCCACCCAAAAAAAAAACAACAATCTGAGGATTGTCTGAAAAGACTTTTTCAGCTCTACCACCAAACTGGATTAAAATAAGTAAAGATAAATATTAAACTGGGTAAACAGAGCCTTAAAGGACAACCGACACCTCCAGATATGTTGCGTCACTCACAGAAAAAATTCTCCTGTGATTGTAAAGTGACCTTGAGAGTTTTTAAAGGCGCTTATAAATGAAATGTATTATTATTATTTTAATTATTATTATTACTTCAACTCAAAACACTTGAGTGATTTGTATTTTTTATTTTGCAAGTCATTTTGCAGATTTTGCCGCTGACTGAAAATGAGGTTGCGCCGCAATGTTCCCGCACTCGGGATCAAGCGGCTTCTTTGTGCTCCAACGGGCGCGCCGCATGCTAATGTCGCCGCCCTCTCGGCCCACTTTGCGCCGGCGCATCTGTTGTTGCAACTCTGCCGCGCTGAATGTTGATTTCGGCCCCGGCGGAGGGCAGACTTTTAAAAATGGTTTCACCCCCTCCAGGCCATTGTCTACGCTCGTGACAGGCCACACGCACACACACACACACACACATGCACATGCACACACACACACACACACACACACACACACACACACACACACACACGGCAAACTCCTCCACCTCTGCCTTTTAGAAGATTAATTGCTCTGCGCAGTTTAGACGAGGATTACAGACGCATCCAGCAGCCTCGACACTGACACAAATGACTCTCACTCAGTGAACACGCGCGCACTCACGCACGCACGCACACGCCATTCACTAGCGATTTGTTCACGGCTGTCAATCAACACTAACAGCATGCAGCCGGAGCGCTCTGTTGTCTTCTATTCCGGAGGTGACGTCAAAGGTTTTTTTTTTTTTTTTTTTTAACGTACGGTAAATATCGATTGAACTAAAGTGTCAAAGCGTCGGATTAGCTGAGTTTCTATTTGTGCATGCAGGTGGGGGTTGGGGAGGGGGGGGGGGGGGGGGGTAGATCGGATGTCTGGCGTTTGGTTTGAAGAAGACATTGTAGCGTCCAGGCGTACTAGCCGTCCAGGTATATTTCATTTTTGTCTGACTACGACCAAATTTGAATCACATTAAACATCGTTCCTTCATTTTGAAGCTTCAAAATCCACAAGGCTAATAGCGAAACGGCTATTTTGTTCAAATTACCCGAGTAGATGAGGAAAAAAAATGACTCTCAACAAACCATATTTGACAATACACAGGAAGTCGGCCATTGTGAATTGAAAAGAACTTTTTAGATGCAAAAAAATTAGCCCTGAAGCAGCGTCTGAAACTCATGTCAAAAAGTTGCCGGACACGCGGGCAGACAACTCTGAAAAGTTGCCTGCCTGACCAGAAAGTTGCCTGCCCCATTTTTCACAACTTGAAACACAATAAGACGAAAATCGCAACAAAAAACAAACAAACATTGTTGCGAAGTATAAAGGATTTTTTTTAATTGAAGGACAACCGACGTCACTTTTTTGTTTCCTAACTGACATCAGAAAAACGTGTAAAACGAGTATGCAAAATTGTCATTTGCACACTCGGCACTGGTAGCCAATCAGAAGCCTGTTTCGTGCTTCGGACTACACCATGACTGAAAAGTGTACTTGAGAGTTTTGAAAGGCGCTTAGAAAGAGGAGTCCACTTGGCTTGTAGCGGTTTGCTTTTAGCTTTTGCTTTATTGAATAAAACAAAGGTTTGACTTGAAAAAAAAATCACTTGAAAAAAAGTTGTCGGCCATCTGGGCCGAGACGTTTTGAAAGTTGTACACCCGACGTAAAAGTTGTACGCCCCTGGCCGCCGGACAGACGCTATTTCAAACACTGCCTAAAGTTAGCAAAAGGAAATTTAGAACTCATTCCCATCACGAATAGCCCAACAAAAGACAAAACAGTCTGTGATTTCGGCTTGGAGTCGCTCTGTTTTTTTTTCAGGTGATGTCCCAAATTGTTTGCCTGAGCAGCGTAAACATTGGTAGAGAATGTTTTATCGTGAACAAGTCCACAAAAATAAGTCTTCAAAATCCCTGTCCCACAAGTCCTTCCTTACCTCCGTCTGGACCATGTTGACTCTTTGCGACCTGAGTTCACGGATGCAGTTGAAGACGTCCACCACGCCTTCGTTCTCCGCCATGTCCAGCATGATGTCCACAGCAACGAAGCAGCCCGTCCGGCCAGCGCCAGCGCTGTCACGAAAAAAGCCACACACTTGATCATTTTCCTATTTTAGACTGCTTACAACACTTAGAACAATTTTCCAAAGAGAAATAAATTGAGATGCCATCAATCTCTTGCTTTGATCGCAACACAATTACACAACGAGTGAAATTGTATTTTGGTGTTACGTTCCCTTTTGAGTCGCATCGCTGTACTTTTGTTTCCCTTTTGTAGAAAAATGTCACAAAATGCCACAGACTTTCATAACATGACGTCAAGTGTTTATGTGACACATCCTGAGCGATGGATGGAGGGAGGGAGCCATGAGAGAGATGGATGGACGGATGGATGGATCCATTGATTAATGGATGGATGGAGAAGGGAGGTGTGAGGAGGAGAAAAGAATGAGACGGAGGAGAGAAAGGCGGGAAGTGGGCTGGGGTGGGGGTCTCTGCAGATTACCTGTCACCTGAGTGATTAATGTCGACTTGGCAACACTTTAGGTGTGTGTGTGCGCGTGCTTGTGTGTGTGTTTGTGTAAAAAAAAGTTTATTTTTTTTAAAAGAGCAATATTTGAGTCGTAAAAAAAGTGTGTCCGAACGGACTGATAAGGAGATATTGGACAGAGCAATGCACAAAGATGTGAGACAATGTCTTTTCATGCTACAGCTTCGTGTTTGCTTTCATCATTTAGCTTGTAGTTGACGTGCACGTACGCTCCACTATGACGTCCCTGATCCACTGCTGAAAAGGATGCTTTGATCCTCTCCTCTTTCATCTAAAACTGCTTCATGTCATCACAAAGAGGGTACAGCAAGTCCTGAAGAATGAAAGACTCTCCGTGTCTTTGTGTTGTCATATTATTTGTTATTTTTGTTTTGTTTTTCCCAAGATGGCGGCGCGTGAACGCGCAGCGGCTCTCCTCTCCCTCCCGGCAAATTTTATGTTTATTATAAAGTCATTCTAAGTGCCTTGCACGCTGGGTCCGAGAGGACAGTCATTTCATCCGTGCTGGATGTCATGCATATTAGCATATTTGACAAGAAAGCTGACTTTGACAAAGTACTTCCGCTGAGCGTGGAAGCAGCTTTCTATCTATCACACCTTCACTCAACACCGAGATGAGAGAAATACAAAAGGATTGCCGGAGAAACAAACACCAAAAGTTGTTTTAAGGAAGTGAAAAAAAATGGGAAAGGGCAGATCCAAAATGCATGATGCAAAGTCCGCCGCCTCGTGAGCATCAAGGTACGATTGTTTACTGGGAAACCCCCGCAGTCGTCTTCCTCGTTCGACCCCTTTCAAAGGATGAACGAGAGATTGTACACAAGAGACACGGAATGCAGTAAACAAAGTCCTCGGCAGATAAACTAGCAGTTGTAACGTTTGTGATCAAAAGGCCCAAGTGCGATCAAAGCTGCTGTCTTCGTTGGATCTCGTGTGTTGCATTTTGACTCAACTCTGGGAACATTTCCACCTTCCCTTGCATGGAATTAAATACAAAGACAACTATTGAGGTCACCCCAAACAACAACCAAAAATAAATAAACACACAAATAAATACATTAAAACAGATACCCATAAACTAACAAACAAATAAAAATACATAAATACACATATAAATAAATACAGTAAAGTCTCGTTATATCGATATCGGATATATCGATAGTCCCGGTTATATCGATATTTTTTCGGACTCCCTTGAATATCGATATAACGAGACTTTACTGTAGATATGCATATCAATAAATAGAGAGAGAGGTAGAGAGAGAGAGCGAGAGAGAGAGAAAAAGAGAGAAAGAGAGAGAGAAACAGAGAAAGAGAGAGAAAGAGAAGTAGGTAGGTCAACGACGGACGGACAGAGAGAGAGAGACAGAGAGAGAGAGCGCTAGCTAGCTGGATAGCTAGATAGATAGATAGATAGATAGATAGATAGATAGATAGATAGATAGATAGATAGATAGATAGATAGATAGATAGATAGATAGATAGATAGATGTACCTGCAGTGAGCCACAATGGGCCCAGCGTCTGGAGGGTTGAGGAACTTGACCTGTCGTATGAAACCCAACAGCCCGGTGGCATAGCAAGGAACGCCGTGGTCGGGCCAGCTGGTGAAGTGGAACTGGCGCAGTTCTCGTAACTCGTGGTGACCCTTCTGTAAGGAAAATAAAGGAGATACATATGTTATCATTGGGGCGGTAGGGGATACCCTGAACCGCTTGCAAGCTAATAACAGAGCACACAGAGATGCATCCATCTCCCGTCTCAGCACGATGGGGGACAGAGCTTTCAGCTGCTCCGCCCCCAAACTCTGGAACTCACTTCCACCTAACATCCCTTCTTACGGCAAATGGTCGCCATGTCATTTTTACTACCGTATCCAGATCTCTTACCTCAAATGTTTTCCCCAAACAATCAACGCAAATAAATAAATAACTACACAAATATCTAATTAAAATTAGCCAAAACAACAGCTTGTATCTAGAAAAACCTGGACAGTAAACCCTTTCAATCGTACGTCAATGCACAAATAGCGAGTAAATTGGGACGTAATCTAATGGAAAGTGTGGTGTAGCGGCGTCCTTCCGTGTTCCCGCGTACGAAGATTTCCATCGTCACGTTCGCAACCTTGCGTTTGTCCTCTGTGGGAAGTGTGCCTGGTCATCCCTTTATCCTCCACCTGAGCTCGGAATGGAGGGTGCGGGGGTGGAGGGGGTGGCGCTACAATGACCCCAGAGATCCTGAAGAGAGAAGGACGAGACCCTCTCCTTTGAGGACCTGCTCGGTCTATGGCTCCGTGGGTGGAATCGATTCCGGTGAATTATTGAAGAGGGAGGTGCGCAGAGGTATGGATCCACCAGTAGATGGGAAGAAAGAAAAAAAAAAGTAATGATGGAAACTTGCTCTTCCTCTCCAAGACATCTCCTCACAAATGTTGCAAAATCCACCGCTCGTCCGCCGGTGATTATGTGGAGGAGGATGACGATGATGTACATCCGAGGGATATTAAATATTAAAGGACAACCGACGTCTCCGGACAGGTTGTGTCCATTATTTGTAAAATGGCATCAAATGACTTCTACTGAGCATATTTGACAAAGATTCCACCGCATATAGCAATATTTTACGTTTTAAGACTCGCGCTGAATATTCCGGAAGTCTTGTTTTTGAGATGGTGACGAGTCCGTGCGTGACGTCACTGAAGGAACACTCCTGACTGAAAAAAGGACACATTGTAGCAGTCCTTCAATCACGTCAATGCATTTGGCTGTACTTGTTTGGTCTGAAAACGTCATGTTGCACCAAAAAGAGGCAGAAGAGGGCGACAAAGCTCGTTGCTACCTCAGAAACGAGACAACTCTCTGAGAAACAAGCTAACTAGCTAGCTCACAAACCAGCAAAACATCCAAACAGTAACAACCAACTTGCTAACCAACCTACCAACCAACAAGCTAACTAATAATTAAACACGACACACAACAAGACAATCGTTTTTTTGAGAGTTTTGAAAGGTGCTTAGGAATAAAATGGTTGATTATTATTACTGCCGAGCAAGGGATCGAACTTATGTAACGAACTACCAAGCAAACAAACAAGCTAGCATGACTTTCATTCCAGTCATGTCTGATTACAGTGAAGTTGTTGTTCCTCGTGTACCGATACTTCGGCGCGTTTCTTTGCAAACTCAATCCATTCACGTTCTTTCATGCAGGCAACCGTTTTGCCTTCTTGACCTTGTCAACAAGAATGACGTCCCCCCTCCAGAACCACCCCCACCCTTATTGCTTTCCCGAGCAAAGTCTCACACTGCCACGTTCTGACGTTCCTTAATCTCCCGGCGGATTAGCTTTCGATGAACGGGGCGGCCATGTTACGATGAAAAGACTTAAGCAGGTGACGAACTTGCCCTGCTTCACGGCTTCATGCCGTCTTTTGTTGTGTTGTCGCAGGCGCTCGCCAAGGCCGACGGCAAATCGCATGCACGCAAATTCATTCGCCACACGCGAGAAAAAAACACACCTAAATACGCACACGAGTATAAACACACACGTGGAAGTGATCGCGATTAGCGTAGTTGAAAGGACAACCGACACCATTTTTTTGTGTTTCCTAACTGACATCAGAAAAACCTTTGATAGCATTTAAAATACCCAAAACACGCAGGCTGATATTTTTAGTCAAATGCAAAACACCAATAAAAATGACTTCGAGTGTCCCAAAACTACTTCAAAATAACCTCAGATAGTTCAGGATACTCCGTCACAAACTGCCTTGCTCCAGAATCAAAACAATGGCTTCAGAGAGTTCAGATTGGGAAAAAGAAGCTTTCTTGTTACTCATCGAGTTATGAATATGATTCAAATAGTTCTGAAGAGGAAAGCATAAATGTTTGCAATCGATGAAAGAAGTCCTTCCGTATCAATTTGAGCCATCTGGACTTCAACGTAGCGTCCCAGAAAATGCACAAGATGGCACACAAGCTCCGTTGGAAATGGGCTGATTTCTCTGCTGGGAATTTGTGTCAACTTACGCTTTCTTTATGCGTGTTACCGCAATTGGCTGCCACACAACGATTCACCATGGCGTTGTTTATGTAGTTTTCCTTCTAATTTTGCCATCAACACGGTGTTTTCAGAGGAAAAAAAGTACCCAAAATGCATTGTGTGTCGCTTTCTCGGTCAGGGGCGTTCCCTCCGTGACGTCACTTAGGGCATCGTCATCAACTCGAAAACAAGAATTTATGACTATTCCGCGCGAGTCTTAAAAGGTAAAATATAGCTATATGCGGTGGAATCTTTGTCAAATGCGCTCAGTAGAAGTCATTTTACAAATTATGGACGCAACTTGTCCGGAGGTGTCGGTTGTCCTTTAAATGAGCCAACGGTGTGTTCTCAAATTGCTGAAGTAGAAGTGAACAGAGATGAAAAAAAAGATGGGCCACCGTCTCGCAGGAATGTGTTGCTCACCTTTTGTACGGTGAACGTGCGGATGACATACTCGGCCAGCGGTTCCGTCTCCACCAAGGTGACTTTGACGTCGCCGTAAACTTCCGTCTCGTCGGGCCAGTAGCGGACACATTTGACCTAAACACACACACGCCGCCGGTGATCAGGACTTTAAATGAACCTATCGGGGAAAAGGTAGGGTTCCAAATTTGGGCTTTGCTCAAGCTTATAAATCAACAAAAGAGTTCATGAACATGCTTTCAAGTTAAAGGACAACCGACGTCACTTTTTTACTCATCCAGTTATGAATATGATTCAAATAGTTCAGAAGAGGAAAGCACACATGTTTGCAATCGATTAAAGAATTTATTCCGTGCCATTTTGAGGCAAAAATGGGGGGAAATGTCTCACCCAAAAAGAGGCAGAAAATGGCCACCGAGCTCCTGTGACGAATGAATCAGCCCGTTTCCACAGGCTGATAAATTCCTTACATGGAGCTTGGATGCCCTCTTCTGTTTCTTTCTGGTGCAACACGAGGTTTTCAGATGATGGAAGGACTGCTACAATGTGTCCTTTTTTTTCGGTTAGGGGCGTTCCTTCAGTGACGTCACGTACGGACTCGTCACCAAGTCAAAAACAAGACTTCCGGAATATTCAGCACGAGTCTTAAAAGGTAAAATCTAGCTATATGCGGTGGAATCTTTGTCAAATACGCTCAGTAGAAGTCATTTGAAGCCATTTTCCAAATTAGCGACACAACTTGTCCGGAGACGTCGGTTGTCCTTTAAACAATGTCAAAAACAATTGTATTTTCAACCGCTTACACTTTAATGACGTTAGCGTTAGCTTTAGCATTTGGCCACTCACCCTGCCCACCTCCACCAGGTTGGTCATCATGACGATAGAAGCTGAATTCTCCTGCCATACCATCCTCCAGAAATCTCTCACCGTCTCTTGCATGGGACCTGAGGCGCGCACATTAAGTGCATATTGAACACACCCATGTTCAGAGCGTGTGCACGCCAACACACCTCACTCACGCGCACACAAATGCACTCGTGGGAAAACTCCATCACATTCTCAACAGTTGAGTCCAGTTTGGGGTAATGGACTCTTAAATTTGTTGAAGGGATTTTTTTTTTTACGTAGCCGGTTTAAATTTAGGAGGTTGAGGTAATAGCATCCTGACCAAAAGGACCTCTGATCAGCGCAGACACACTCACACACTCGTGCGTAGAATTACCTTGCGTGGCGATGTAATGTCTGGGCCGGTGGTAGCCCTGAGGGACACACAACACAAATGCTTGAAAGACCTTCAAAAGGCTTTGGGGCGTCTGCCCAATGGCAAATGGCGTGCGTTTGGGCTGCTGTCGCCAAACCTGATATACTGTATGTGGTATGTATGGGGGGGGCGGGGGGGATAATTGCTTGCTATAGCTCAACGTTTGAAACAATGAAGATATTTTGCAGTTTTGTTCTGTATGTATGTATGTATGTATGTATGTATGTATGTATGTATGTATGTATGTATGTATGTATGTATGTATGTATGTATGTATGTATGTATGTATGTATGTATGTATGTATTTCTTTCTATGTATGTATGTATTTATCTTTATCTATGTACATGTATATTTATTTGTTTTTATTTATTCACATTTATAAAGAAGAAACAATGAGAAGGTTTCTTCAGCCGTCATCTGTACTTTTTGAAAAAGTACATGTGACGGCTGAAGAAACCTTCTCATCGATGGACCTTCATATATATATATATATATATATATATATATATATATATATATATATATATATATATATATATATATATATATATATACAGTAAAGTCTCGTTATATCGATATCGGATATATCGATAGTCCCAGTTATATCGATACTATTTCTATGCACGCACGGAGAAAATTACATGCAAACAGGGTCGGATATATCGATAGTCCCGGTTATATCGATATTTTTTCGGACTCCCTTGAATATCGATATAACGAGACTTTACTGTATATATAAAATAAAACCTTTTTTGTCTCCCATTTCGAAATATGTCCGTGGCTCAATTCTTTCCCCACAGAAGACGGTGAAAATATTTGTTTTCAGTTTGATTCCACAACAACAAAAGCATAGATTTCATTACTGGCTTTAATGATCCCGGCGTTCCCTGTAAGCAATATATTTCCCATTAATAACGGCTTCTTTTATGACAGGAGAGCGCACAGGCGCTTGCGAATCCAAAGCGAGCTCACCGACATCGAGAGTGAAATTAATTGTTGTCATATTTAAAGCGGACGTCCTTCCTGCAGCTCCATTACATCTCTTAATTATCTTCAAGCCATCTTCCGCCTCCCAGCAGCACAAGTCAAGGTTGTATTCATGCATAAATATCCTATTAAATAATAGCGGGGCTTCCTGGGGGACGCTTGGGGGCGGGTGGAAATGGGGGAGGGAGTGGGATGTTCATCTTCCCTCCACGGGACATGTGAGAGTGACGAACGAGCACATGCCGGCTGACCCTCGTCCTCGCCACAGAGATGAAAACATTTATCACTTTCACATTTTCATGAAAAACACGCACTGAGAAGGCTTTTATAATCACCGTGCGCCTGGGTGGGGGGTCCCCGGGGTGGGGGCGCATTGTTTAGCGTCTTAATTTTCTCATTTCCAAGAACAGCACATTTGTTTGTTATCTCGGATGTCCTCCTCATATCCTTTATCCTCCTCATCACCTTCGCGCTCTTCTCATTAAATCTGTTTGCGTGCCTCTTATGTTACACAAAGATGGTGAAAAGTGAGTGTATTTGAAATTTGGTCGCGTCTATCAAGTGGAAATGCATCAATTGTACAAATGATTGTGAAAAATGGAGCTAAAGTTCATCTGCAGATTTTTTTACTGTCAGTCTATTTATGATGGACAATGGCGTCCAAATTTTGGGTGACTAATCAAAATAGCTTTGCCGCTGAATTTCACAATAAATCAACAAACAAAATGTCGAGCAGAAAGGGCTCTCAAAAAATGCTAAAAAAATATATATAATTTTAGCTTGATGGACTGAAATTTTCAGAAAAATTCCAAGGCGGTAAAACCTCGACAAAATGATACCCAAAATAGACACGTGAAACGAACATAGCAGATGACTTATTTTCAAAGTGTGACGTCATCAGAGTTTTTGTGGTGCATAACATAACTTCAACTTGCTGTGTCAAACCGGCACCCGGGGCCAGAACTTCCATTTGGGACGGAAAGCGGGCAAAGCGGTTTGTACGATTTTATTGCATACGTTATACTTGTTTGTAGTTCTACGGTGGTGTGAAATCACATTCAAGAATTAACCATCAGTCCAAAGAACCGGAGTCCTCTGTTTCGAATGGAAGCACACATTGCTTCGATGAGTTTTTTTTGTGGCACTACTTGTGATAGACATGCCCACCAAATTCCATGCCGCTCAGTCAAATCGGACTATCATCCAAAACGCACCTAAAATGTGTCTACTAATATAAAACAACAGACTTTGTGTGTCTTTTAGGGTCTGGTTTCTATGACTTCACAATGGATATGTCCATCGAATTGTATCAACTTGATTGGCGGGGGTGAATTTTCAAGCGGGCAAAAGGTGCGGTGTGACGGGCAGAGCCGAGGTCAACTCACGTCAATGAAGTTGGCGTTGATGTAGTCGGAATGAGGTTCTCCGTCGAGCAGCTGCAGTCGCACTCTGGTGTGATCGTCTGTGGGGTCAGATAACACCGCAGACAAAATACAACGCGCCTAAAGTTAAGGCGACCCACCAAAGCGCAGCAGTCAACTGACTGCGTGGCACAGACACCCGAAAAATCTACTCTCAAAAATAATCATCATCATAACAATACAAAAAATGGTGTCCGTGTCCAGTAATACCTCAACTTACGAACGCTTTAGCTCACAAATTTTCGCCTTACGAACATTAAATTTGTGAGAATAGAATCTTAATATAATCTCTGCGGATGAACCAAACCACGTTGGCTGGCGGACTAGCTTTCCACACACACTTTGAGTGCAGATGTGGTTAGCTATCGAGTGAAGTACTTTTGCCATGATGGGACCGAAAAAGACCCCACCGGACACAAAAGAAAATGACGGTTGAGCAGAAGAGGGAGATCATCGAAAAATGCAAACGATGTGTGCTTTTGTGTGACTTAGCGTTTAGCGTATGCTAAGTCGACCAATTGCTACATGTAGCTAAGGGTGTTTCTGTGTTGTCTAAGCAACGGTCTCAGGCAATAGAAGAGGTTGAAAAACTTGTTGATTTGGATTAATGAAAAGCAGCTAGCAGGGGACATTGTGAGTGAGGGTATTATCGGCGAGAAAACACGGCAACTTCACTCGGATATCATCAAGAGGCAACTACACCAACGACCATCACAAAGGGCAATAAAAACACTTTATTTGTGATTGTGTTTTATTTATGTATATTATTTATGATCGTACCTTTGCTTGTCTGTGACTGTAAAGTCTCCTTGAGCACTTTGAAAGGCGCTTCAAATGTACTGTATTATTATTATTATTATATAGCACAGGTTATTTCCTTGATTACAATACAATAGCACCTTTATTATACGTAAAATAAGGTATAGTTTGTGTCGTTTTAAGGCTTATTTAGTAGAAAATTATGTTTTATGGGGACCTGGGAACGGATTAGTCTCATTTGTAATGGTTTCTTTATGGGAAATAAATGTTTGGCAGACAAACGTGTCGCCTTACACTTTCTGGGAACCAATTAAGTTCGTAAGCCGAGGTATCAATGTATTCATGGAACCGATCATCGAGACTTTCACGCCGGCCAATGAGTCAACATCCTGCTTTTCTTGCGAGATGTCAAAATGGGGGACGTGACTCACGTGGACTCATCCTCCATAACTTCATCTTGCGGTACCTCCATCCCCCCCCCCCTCCCCCTCATCCCCAATGTCCATCATTGCCTCCATCCATCCCAGCTGACCCGCCCCATTAGCCGGCTGCCGTGTCGCCGCGCCGCCGGCTGGTAATTGCACTGGGCCCGTGTCAGAAACTGTCATAACACCGCGCTGACCTGCGTGGGGAAGCCTGCAAGGGGCGGAGGGGGAGGGGGTCGCTCTGCTACTCTCTAGCCTGGGGAGGGTGGGGGGGGGCTCTAATTGGTCCGACTTGGCAGAAGGTGCTGGCTACAAAACAGCAGAAGAGCTGGACACAGTCCACAGGTTTGAACGAGCGCATTTTGTGTATCATATATGTGTGTGTATGTGCTATCGAAACTCGTTCGACAGTATTTCGAGTTTTAAAGGACAACCGACACCTCCGGATAAGTTGTCAAATGACTTGTCAAAATTCGATTTGACAACGATTCCAGTGTTTATAGCTATATTTTACCTTTTAAGACTCGTGCAGAATATTCAGGAAGCCTTGTTTTGATAACGATGCCCGACGTGACGTCGCAAAGGGAACGCCCCTGACCGAGAAAGCGACACACAATGCATTTTGGGTACATTGTTTTCATCTGAAAACACCGTGTTGATGGCGAAATTAGAAGGAAAACGACATAAATAACGCGCTGGTGAATCGTTGTGTGTCGCAGCCAATTGCGGTAACACGCGTAAAGAAGGTGTAAGTTGACACAAATTCCCAGCGGACAAATCAGCCCATTTCCAACAGAGCTTGTGCGCCATCTTGTGCATTTTCTGGGCGCTACATTGGAGTCCAGACGGCTCCAATTGATACGGAGGACCATCCAACTCAATTTGCCAAGTTGGGCAAAGGTCCGGGAAACCGTCAGTTCTGACTCAAACTGTAGAATATTTCAAGAGTGCCAGTAGCACGATGCTACTGTGCATTATTTGGAAGATTGAGAAAATAATCTATACGCATACGCGCTAATAGGCGTGTAAAGGAGTGTGTGTTGCCCACGTGGAGTTGAGCTGGAAGGGTTAAAAGTCACAAGTCGATTCAGTCATTAACAAGCAGAACTCTTTTGCCGAGCTTTGCTCTCCTCCAGACCTTGTCAGCCTCTTCCATTTTTTTTTTTTTACTTTCAGAGGAAAAAAAGTCAACTCCTCTTCATTACTGGGCAAGTTTAGCAGAGGAAGACGTGGACCGGAGATGACCTCGGTGTTTATATGGAGGCCCAAGGAAAGAAGAATCTTTTTTTTTAATTGGAGACAGACAACTGAAGCCCTGCACTGTGTTCATGTTAGCTGACGGGCTAAAGCTAACCGCAAAATGCAAATAAGCAATAACAGGAAAAATATAGATATATATATATATATATATATAATATGTGAGTGCTCCGGTCTCGAGGTGATGGAAGGCAATTGCAAAAAAATAAATAATAATAATAAATAAATCTTGCAAGTGCTGAACAACACTCGTATTTTTTATGTTTTTTTTTTGCCTCCTTGGCCTAAATCTTCACGACTCGCACAAACACACGCACGCTTGCGTCCGTCACGGATCTCGCTAATCAGTTAACTGGCCGCCGAGTCGTCCAAGCTGGAGGCGTGAGCAAGTTTAATACACTGACTTCTGCGTGCGCACGCGCGTGTGTTTGTGTGTGTGTGTTTATAAACGTGTTGGTGTGGTGTATGCACTAGATATCCATCCGCCTACAACAGGCTGCAGTGCGTGTGTGTGTGTGTGGTGGAGGGTATTAAAGTGTGTAATAGCCTATTAAGTCCACAGCTCCCTCCAGCTGATGTGTCAAACAACTTGGAATGTTGACACTCACACTTGTGCATGCACACGCACAAATAAACACACACACACACACACACACACACACACACACACACACACACACACACACACACACACACACACACACACACACACGTGCGCGCAAGCGAACAGTACAATGGTAGACTTTTGGCGTGTTGTCAGGCATACTTTCTTGAGGGTCGATTTCTGATGGCCTCGCCATGTATAGTAAATTTCACACCGTGAAGTCAAACTGGCTTTTTCCAAAACATAAAAAAAAAGAATAAAAAAAGCTCCATTTGACAATTTGGTGGCTACTCTTTACAGTGCAGAGGTTACGTAGATGAAAAGGCTGAATCCAAAAACTCAACTGGATGAGCTACAGGAAGAAATTATTCCCTTCTTTCTTTCTTTCTTTCTTTCTTTCTTTCTTTCTTTCTTTCTTTCTTTCTTTCTTGCTGTCTGACTATATATATATATATATATATATATATATATATATATATATATATATATAAGATATTTTCCCTAAAGCGCTATAAAATCCATATGTACTGTATTGTATTGTATATTTATTTTGTGGAATGTCAAGCCAAAATGTTAACCATAATTATTTGTTTGTTCTGGTACATATTGATTCATATCGCGCTTTCGGGAAAATATCTTCCGGACAAAAAAGAGCCAACATCAACTGAAAGAATGACTTTGAACCAAAATGGCAGACTTTAGCATCTTTTGCGGAATGGCTGATTCCTTTTTTTTGGTAAAGGCTTATTCATGATTACAATGTGTGCCATATTTCAGGCTTCTACGTTCAACCGACATTGTCGTTTTACATGTTTCCAAATTCTGAGACTTTATTTCTGGGTCTGTCTGCTCACGAGAAGCATCTGCTCCCACACCAAATCTTTGATCTTTTCTGAGTATGTGTGCATTGGTGACAGACTCCCATGAAAGCTCATCAAACGGTCTGAAAATATCAAGCCATCATCCATCATCATCCTCATCATCGTCTTCCTCCTCCCGCCGCGGAAAGATAATTAAGCGGCACTGATTGTTCAGTGCCGCCGCAGTTCCATATCGTCATCTTTCCAACGCAGCGGTGCCTTCAAACGCCGACGGCGCCGCAATCAGCGATAACGAAGCGCAGCGGCGCGCGTTCGTCGGCGTTACTCGACGAGTCGCTGTTGTTTTTGAACGCTTGGATGACACGAGATGAAGATATCATCTTGATTTTTTTTTTCTTTTCTTTTAACACCTTTTACGAAAGCGTAACTACAATGACTGGCAACCCTGAGCTAGAATCAATACAAATACAAAAATGGCCAGATACTGTATTTTCCGGTGTATAAGGCGCACCCCAAAAGAATGGTGTATTTTCAAACCTTTTCCATATATAAAGGAGACCGGAATATAAGGCGCAACTTCAATAAATGAAAAACGTTTTCCAAATGTGATATTTAAACAGTTTTCCAAATCTAAGGCACCACCACATTAAAAGGCGCTACCGTAGAGGCTGGCGTTACGCATGACGTCTATACCGGAGCGGGGGTGGAGTCTGCGACATCTAACAGCGGTGGCTTATTATTACCTCACACAGTTCACACAGGCGCATATGTGGAACTGTCGCGGCTTGGAAATGAAGCGGATTTAGGTGCCAATCTCTTTTCGTCAATGGATGCTAAAGCTGCGTGTTTGCTTTCAACATTTAGCTTGTAGTCGACGTACACGTTCCACCATGATCGTCCCTAATCCACTGGTGAAAAGACGTATTGATCCTCTCCTCTTTCATCTAGAACTGCTTCATGTAACAAAGAGGGTACAGAAAGTGCTTAAGAATGAATGACTCTCTGTGTATGTGTTGGGCAGCATTTTAATGTGCAATTTCATGCATAAAATAATGTATAAAGTACTAAAAAGTTAAACATTCAGGATGTTGGAACGCATTAAAACGATTTACATTATTTGTAATGGGAAACATGATTTCGGTGTTGGAACAAATCGCTTTTCAAACGGATTATGGTCGAGAACCCAGGTTCCACTGTCTTTTTTTATGAGCAGAAATTGGACAGATTGAGAGCAATTCTAACAACCCATGTGAAGTGTCGTTCTTTTTCTATGAACGCAGCTAATGAAAATGGTTTGCAAGAAGAAGAAAAAAGATAGAAGAAAAGGAAGCCAAGTGGACATAAATCGACCCACGTCGAAGCCAAACGGGTTAGCAAGAAGATGCTTGCACTGCTGAAGAGTAGAAGTCATTTATTTGTATGTATTTTTTTGCTTTCCTGGCGTGCCACAAACACGAACCGATCAATGCGCAAAATCTTACACAAGCTTCGCTTGGCTTCCAGGATGGAAGGAGCGAAAAAGGTGAAGTTGAGTTCAAACTAAATGTTTTTCCTTGCCGTGTGATCGAGGCAAAGTCAACGCACGGCCTCCCTGGGGGGCTTTTTGACGACATTTTCTTTTCAGAAAATGAGCTTTTGCGTAAGATGGACACTTTCCATTACCAGGCGGCCGGTAATTAAAACATTTGTACTAATAGCAAATTCATCATGGTTCCTGCGGGCCAATCCACACTTTTGACAGCTTATTTCATTTCTTCCTGCGCTTTTCATTTTAAAAGCCTTCTGCTCGTCGTGTCGAGGCGCCAACACGACATGGAGCCTTGAATTATGTATGCGCGTCTCAAATGCTCTCACAGACACACACACACTCACGCCGCTCTAACCTGTCAACGGCCACAATACAACAACATGACAAAAAATGCCCCTTCATGCGTTTTCACTCTCTTAAAGGACTTCTCTGAAATCACTTCAGATGATTTCTACTGAGCGCATTTGACAAAGATTCCAACGCATATTTTAGCTATATTTTACCTTTTAAGACTCGTGCTGAATATTCGTGAAGTCTTGTTTTTGAGTTGATGACGATGCCCTAAATGACGTCACGGAGGGAAGGCCCCTGACCGAGAATGTGACACACAATGCATTTTGGGTACTTTTTTTCGTCTGAAAACACCGTGTTGATGCCAAAATTAGAAGGAAAACTACATACATAACGTGACGGTGAATCGTTGTGTCGCAGCCAATTGCGCTAACACGCATAAAGAAGGTGTTAGTTGACACTAATTCCCAGCGGACAAATCAGCCCTTTTCCAACGGAGCTTGTGCGCCATCTTGTGCATTTTCTGGCCGCTACATTGGAGTCCAGACGGCTCCAATTGATACGGAAGGACTTCTCTCATCGATTGCAAACATTTATGCTTTCCTCTTCAGAACTATTTGAATCATATTCATAACTGGATGAGTAAGAAGAAAGCATCTTCTCCAAATCCGAACTCTCTGAAGCCATGGTTTTGATTCTGGAGCAAGGCAGTGTGTGAAGGAGTATCCTAGCGTGACGTAACGAACAAGGGGGCGGGACCTTCTGAATCTGCCCAGTTCCGAGCTCATTTTCTGGCAGTTTTGGGATACTTGAAGTCATTTTTATTGGTGTTTTGCATTTGATTAAAAATACCAGCCTGCGTGTTTTGGGTATTTTCGATGCTATCAAACGTTTTTCTGATGTCAGTTAGGAAACAAAAAAAAGGTGTCGGTTGTCCTTCAAGGTGCGTCAAACTGTTAATTGCTTCATCAGTGGCCCACCTGCGTATTGCAATGACTTCATGATATGACATGACTGTTATAACATTCAGAAAGGGGAAGTGGGGGTGGGGTTAGTCGTAGTTAAGAGAAGTCTTTGTCTTATAGTGAGACGCCGATGCTTGCTGCTAAGCTACATCGAATTCCTCGGACAATATTTTCTGATGACGTGTTGCCCGTCTGCCAGGTTAAGGGTGACAATCTTGGTAGTCGTTAAATTTTCGGCATGTCCAGGGCTTCTAGTGATCACATTTTATGTTTCCCAAGCTGTCTTTAAAAAAACAATCCTAAACAGAGAAATCAATAGTTGGGCACCATTTTGAACCAACTGCTTCATACCATGAAGACTAGCGTATTTTCCAGTATATAAGGCGCACCCAAAAGCCGATGTGCGTCGGCCGCAAGTCGGGGGAGCTCGTCTACCAAAACGATACGTCGTCTACGGCAAACTCAACCATGGCCGTCAGTTTTCAACATATACCGTATTTTCCGGTGTATAAGGCGCACCCAAAAGCCTTGATTTGCTTCAAAAGATAACCCACAACAGGTTCCACAACACACCGTTCATTGGGTTGCGCCTTACACACCAGAAAATACAGTGCATAGCTCAAGCAAAGCTTAGCAAAAGGCTAACCGCACCGAATGCTAAACAACAAAAATCAGAACGGGAAATTAAAAAAGCGTCAGTACTCACAAGCAATGATGTTACCATAGCGATTCTTGTTGCGGTTCTCATCTTTTTTGGCGGTTTCCCAGGGTGCCGTTTGTCCCTCGGCCAGAGCCTGAAAACACACACACACACACACACACACACACACACACACACACACACACACACACACACACGCACACGCACACACACACACACACACACACACACACACACACACACACACACACACACACACACACACATTCATGAGTTAGAATTGGAGTAAGTATGAAAACGGTGCATTATGGGTACTAATCTGGGCCTGATGTTCGGCCAGGAAGCGGGAAAAGGTGCGATGAATATTTACGACGGTAAACACCAACGCAAGGCAGTCAGAAATGTCAGGCAAACATGTTTTTCTACTTTCTGCAACTGGAAAAGTGCAAAAAAACAATGGTGTCCTGAAATAAGCCCCTTTTTGGGAACGGATTATTCTCATTTTCATGGTTTCCTATGGGAAATTAATTTTTGGGAGACACACGTTTCGCCTTACACACGCTGTATGGGAACCCATTAAGTTCGTAAGTATTTACTTTTTTTGGGGGGTGGGGGGGGGTTGTAGTCTTATCTTTTGATAAAATAAATACCTTTACACCGTCAATAAAAATATCAGAATAAATTCCTGTCAAAACACCGCTAAGGTTGTCTTTTTGAAATATTTTATTCATCCATCCAGAATCCGAGCTGCTTCTCACGAGGGATACAGGCGAAATTTCTTCTATAGGCTTTTTTTCCCCTTCTTATTAATATGAAATGATAACTTATCAGTTATTAAAAAAGGTGGTCTAATTTGTAGTCCATCATTGGGGAGTTGAGTCATGTTTTTTTTCCTGCTTAAAAAAATAAAATCCATGAAATAATCATCTGCGTGTGGATTTCCACCTCGTATTCCTCCTTGAAGCCGTAACTTTGTCCACATTTCATCTGCGTGATGTGCTGGAGGAGGTCGGCCACGCGGATGGCCGGCTGGAACTGACCCGCCTGGAACTGACCTAAGGATCGGCAAGCGGACAAATGTATTGGGACACAGCTGTCACTCACTCACCCAGTCGATCGGTGAAAAAAAAAAAAAAAACAATTGCAGGTCATTGTTTTGCATTTTAGACGATGGATTTTTCTTTTTAAATCTCACTTTGGAGAAAGAGTGACAAAATGAACGGAGATTAATAAACTAATATTCCATTGTGTCTTGATAACATACCATTGACACTAAATGTCTGTGGAAGAAGCTCTCAGTCGTACAGGAGTGGTCCATCGATGAAAAGGTTTCTTCAGCCGTCATCCGTACTTCTTTGAAAGTGTCGGACGTTTCGCTTCTTATCCAAGAGGCTTCGTCAGCAAACTAAAATTTGCTGGTAGTTTCGGTCCTATATATATCCCTACTGTCACGACGTGGCGGTGCCGGACTCTGCTATGATTGATCCCCGCTCTCAGGTTGGGGGGAGCAGAGGACTAATCCCTGCGGCTCCACTGATTACTTCTATTGTCCTGACTGACTATTGGCCAGATTGCCCAATTTGCCCTGGTATCATCTCATCAGCATAACTAAGCCTATGTTGCCTAAACAGTCTCTTGTAGTGTTGTGAATAATAATGTGAATGTGAATAATGTGAATAATAAACTGAATACGAGTTTGGCGTAGGCGACGTACCGCTTTGGTAGGCGAGCTCCACCGACTCGCGGCCGCCGTACGGGAAGCTCGGCAGCGTCAGCGAGGGCTGGGCGAGCGATGGCTGGCTGCTGTCTGTCAAGCGAGTGAGCAAAGACAAAATGGCGTCAGGATGACTGTGACGACGACAACATTTTTAAAAAAGGATTGATTTATTAATGCTCAATGGAGACAGCGGTATAGATGCGATGGTGAAGCCAATCGAACAAAATCCGGGCCCTTAAAGGACAACCGACGTCTCCGGACAAGTTGTGTCCATAATTTATAAAATGGCTTCAAATGACTTCTACTGAGCGTATTTTAATAAGATTCCACAGAATGCAGCTAGATTTTACGTTTTAAGACTCGCGCTGAATATTCAGGAAGTCTTGTTTTTCAGTTGGTGACGAGTCCGTACGTGACGTCACTAAAGGAACGCCCCTGACCGAAAAAAAAAAGACACATTGTAGCAGTCCTTCCACCACGTCAATGTATTTTGCTGTACTTGTTTGGTCTGAGGACCTTGTGTTGCACCCAAAAGCCACCAGAAGAGGGCGTCCAAGCTACATATAAGGAATTTATCAGAAACGGAAACAGGAGGTCGCCATTTTGTGCCTCTTTTTTTGGGTGAGACAGTTCCCCCCAATGTTGCCTCAAAATGGCACGGAATAAATTCTTTAATCGATTGCAAACATGTATGCTTTCCTCTTCAGAACTATTTGAATCATATTCATAACTGGATGTGTAACAAGGAAGCATCTTCTCCCAATCTGAAGCCATTGTTTTGATTCTCCAGCAATGCAAGACATCTTGGCATGACGTCACGAACTGGGGGCGGGACTTTCTGAAAATGCCCAATTCGCAGCTCAATTTTTTGCAGATTTTGGACACTTGAAGTCATTTTGATTGGTGTTTTGCATTTGACTAAAAATATCATACTGCGTGTTTTGGGAATGCTATAAAACGTTTTTCTGATGTCAGTTAAAAAAACAGAAACGTGACGTCGGTTGTCCTTTAAAGCATTTTGACATCATCATGTGAATTTTGGTAAATGTGTCTCGACCCACGAAAAAAAGTAGCTGTTTTTAAGCAGTTGAAAGATTTTGTCCAATTGCTGTGTGCCAAGGTTTTTGTCATTGTCAGTTGAATTCCAGGACTCACAGGATATTGAGTTTTGGGACTACATAAACATTCAATACAGCCTTAGAAACCTTAGTCACTTTTCTTTCAGCAGAAAAAAATAGTTAATTCCTAAATTATATGGGTCTGTAGTTATATGAGCTTGAAATGAGGTCGGCTGTCCAAAATACATTACAAAACCAACATTTTAGATAGCGTTTTAACAACAGCTGCAGCTGGAACAAATTGCTAACATGGCAAAAAGGGAAATGCGGCCCCCTTATGGAAAAAAAAAAAAGCCAGCGCTTTATCGGCACCCAAGCAAGAAAGAACAAAACCTGAACTAACTCGGGAATGGCGATCGATGTCATATTTTCAATTCCCAAATAAATTTATATGCCTTATACTGTACGTATATTTAGCGATGACAAGGTTTCTTCAGCCGTCATCTGTACTTCTTTCAACGTGTCAGACGTTTCGCTTCTTATCCAAGAGGCTTCGTCAGCGAACTAAAATCTTTTGCTGGTAGTTTTGGCCCTATATATATATATATATATATATATATATATATATATATATATATATATATATATATATATATATATATATATATATATATATATATATATATATCCCTACTGTCCAGACTCTGCTATGATTGGTCCCTGCTCTCAGGTTGAGGGGAGCAGAGGACTACTCCCTGCAGCTACACTGAAATGGTTGATCATGCTCTGCTAACTCTGAATCATTTTGCTCCGTGTTCTGACCCGCTGTTGCGTCATCAGCGTTTGAATGCTGTGTTGTTTGTTTTCGTTGTTTTTTTTCTTCAAATGATTACATGAAGCTGGATTTGGTGCAGAGAGAAAAACTCAAGTCTGCTGGATGTATCGAGCACTTCATAACAACCAAAGTGCAAGCACGGGAAGGGTCGTTAGTTGTATGCTGCAGCCCAAGAGCACAACCAACAGACACTATTGTTTTGTTCAAGTGAGAAAACACAAACTACACAAACACAGAGAGAGTCATCCATTTTTTTAACCACCTGTGTGTGTGAATTTAGCAAGGTCACATGTGCCTCAAGCCAGCCATGAAATGGAGTCATAGCAGTGGCTCCATAACATTGACAATGATGAAGACATCTCTCTGCCACTGTGTGTGTGTGTGTGTGTGTGTGTGTGTGTGTGTGTGTGTGTGTGTGTGTGTGTGTGTGTGTGTTTGGCTTACGCCTTCTGTTATGTTTCTTGTCCTTTCAACGGTGTACCGTTTGGCTAACCGTATGACTGTTCGTCTTAATGATCCATTATAAGGCTGGCATTCTGAACATTTGGTTGGCTGAATCTTTTCACTGTTTGAAGTCCATGCGCATTATTTGGCTGAGGTTTTTGACATAGCGTTGTAGTTTTTGTCAGTTGGAATTGATGGCATATTATTTTGCTGAAGCCTCTTAAAGGACAACCGACGTCACTTTTTTGTTTCTTAACTGACATCAGAAAAATGTTTTATAGCATCTAAAATAGCCAAAACCCGCAGGCTGATATTTTTAGCCAAATGCAAAACACCAATCAAAATGACTTCAAGTGTCCAAAATCTGCAAAAAATTGAGCTGCAAATTGGGCATTTTCAGAAGGTCCCGCCCCCGGTTTGTGACGTCACGCCAAGACGTCTTGCATTGCTGCAGAATCAAAACAATGGCTTCAGATTCAGAGAATATGCTTTCTTGTTACACATGCAGTTATGAATATGATTCAAATAGTTCTGAAGAGGAAAGCATACATGTTTGCAATCGATTAAAGAATTTATTCCGTGTCATTTAGAGGCAACATTGGTCTCAGCAATGTCTCATCCAAAAGAGGCACAAAATAGCGACCTCCTGTGGCCACCTACGTTCCCACAGGCTGATAAATTCCTTCTATGGAGCTTGGCCGCCCTCTTCTGGCTGTTTTTGGTTCAACATGATGTTTTCAGACCAACCAAGCACATCAAAATACATTGACGTGATGGAAGGACTACTACAATGTGTCCTTTTTTCGGTCAGGAGCGTTCCTTCAGTGACGTCACGTAGGGACTCGTCACCAACTCAAAAACAAGTCTTCCTGAATATTCAGCGCGAGTCTTAAAATGTAAAATCTAGCTATATGCGGTGGAATCTTTGTAAAATACGCTCAGTAGAAGTCATTTGAAGCCATTTTACAAATTATGGACACAACTTGTCTGGAGACGTCGGTTGTCCTTTAATGATTTAAACAAAAAAACAAGGTGCACTATTCATCTTAATGGGACAACTATTTTGCAGAGGCTATTTTATTGTTTTTACAAATATATATGACATTAGATTCTTGCCGCTTATCTAATTGGTGTACTATTTTCTTGAGGTTTCTCACCTTAATGGATCAATATTTGACAGAAGAGTCTCGCTGCTTACCTTAATGGCTCACTATTTTCCAGAATCTTTTTACTGTCTATCCAGATAGGATACTATTTGACAGACTTTTTTACTGTTTATCTTAATATGGTACCATTTGGTAGAGTACAAAACGTGTGAATTCGCTCCGGTTTACAAAGGTAAAAGCTTTTCTTGACACTTTTTTTTTTTGTAAAGGAGAAAGTGGAAAAAGAAAAAAAACCCCGATGACGACGGTGAGGAGCGGTGTGAATGCAATGCGTCGCATACAATATCAAATATAAGCTGTGCAAGCAGAGAGTCGAGATGCGTCTAAACCGACCGGCCGCACATAAAGGTTAAAAATGACTCTCTCTCAACCCCACTCTCACCTTCAATTACGCAGCACTGACACATTACAGCCACACAAAATGGCTACCATTAGCTATAATCACCCTGCATTCAGCTAATGCTATGCTGAATGAGACGGCGGGAGAATAATTGCCCAGTCTGGGGGGTGATGAGAAGGAGGAGAGAAGAAGAAAAAAAAAAACATTGAATCCGAGCATCTTCCAAAAGGAAAGAGATCTAGCCCTGGTGTTTTTTTTTTTCAATAAAAAAACACCTAATGTGCCTTAGATGTGGAAAGTACAAATAATTTCTTCATTCCATTTTTTCATATTTCAGGTACTAAGTTAAAGGACAACCGACACCTCCGGACAACTTGCGTCCATAATTTGTAAAATGGCTTCAAATGACTTCTACTAAGCATATTTGACAAAGACCCCACCGCATATAGCGAGATTTGACCTTTTAAGACTCGCGCTGAATATTCAGGTCAAGTCTTGTTTTCCAGTTGGTGACTGGTCCTGACGTGACGTCACGGAGGGAACACCCCTGACCGAGAAAGCGACACACAATGCATTTTGGGTACTTTGTTTGGTCTGAAAACTTCGTGTTGATGACAAAATTAGAAGGAAAACACATAAATAACGCCATGGTGAATCGTTGTGTGTTGCACCAAGACTACTATTTGATACTAGTTGACACAAATTCCCAGCAGACAAATCAGCCCATTTCCAACGGAGCTTGGGCGGCATCTTCTGCATTCTCTGGGACGCTACATTGCTGTCATTGACGGCTCGAATTGATACGGAAGGACTTCTTTAATTGATTGCAAACATGTATGCTTTCCTCTTCAGAACTATTTCAATCATATTCACAACTGGATGAGTAACAAGAAAGCATCTTCTCCCAATCTGAAGCCATTGTTTTGATTCTAGAGCAAGGCAAGATGTCTTGGGGTGACACCACGAACAAGGGGGGGGGACCTTGTGAAACTGGCCACTTCCGGGTTCAATTTGAAGTACTTTTTAGACACATCCCAATTAGTACGGTTAGCGTACGAGTGTTCGGACTTGCTTATTTTGCACCATGTCTACTTTTGCTACGACTTGTTCTTTTCTGGAGTTTTCTTCGCTTTTGTGGTGTCGTCCTTGCGACGCCACAAAAAGGCTGAAGAGGACGCAGAATGAGGAAGACGCGGCGAAGGAAATTGATTGCGAGAGCCGTAGACGTGTTTGCACATAAAAGACGCGACATCGTGCCGGCCTTCATCCTGATCCTTGGGATTTGCATGGCATCAGCGTTAACTCCCCCCCCCCCCCATACTCCCGTGCGCGAAAAACCCTGGCGCGCGCGTCCCATTTGTCGCCGCGGAAAACATCGAGGATTCACGCCACCGCATTGTTGTGTGAAAATCTGGGTGAGACAAACACCTGAGCCGAGCACCGTTTTCTTCTTTTCACCTCACAGGAAATTTGCTAGAAACCACAGAAATGAGCTAAAAAGGGGCAATGGATGCTTTATGCGGGTGAAGGAAATGCTAATGCTAAAGTGTCTTTCGTCTTACCCAAAGACGCGGTGGCAGGTACAGGCTCTTTCGACACTGTGGAAGACAACAACACAATAATCAATAATGACGACGTTGGCGTCGCCAGGACAACCGAGGCACTGCGATGACATTGATCAGATTACATTTTTGTTCGAGCAATGTTTCATTAGAACAGATAGCCCCACAAAGTACCCTGCTGTGTTAAATAATTATGGTTATCTGCGATCGCAAAAACTAAATTAATAATAAAAAATAAAAAATAAAAAAATACAAAACAAAAAATAGAATAAAGAAATGAATTAAAATCAATTAAAATACAAAAAATAAAATAAAATAAAATAAAATAAAATGTTGAGGGAGGCTGCACTGGTGAAAACCTTCATCACTAGTTTGCATAAATGAGTAATTATTTTAACTGGGGGTGGGAAGGATTGGAAAATGACAATACTACCAATTCCACCAAATAAGTTTAAAAAAATTAGCAATTTCATTTTAATCATTTTTTAAATAAGAAAAAAAAACTAATTATTTTCCCCCAAAATATTTTTTTCCAAAACACGTGAAAAGGCCTGACAGATGATCCAAGTAGGACCGCATCACCCACTTTTACACTAACGATATCTCAACATGGAGGAAAATTTCCAGTGAAATGTCAGTTTGCATTTGGGTGTGTGAGGGAGTGTGTGTATACCTGAGTAGTAGGAATTGAGCAGGGATTTACTCTGCAGCGTCTTGCTTCCCTGCATGGAGAAGGAGCAAGAAGAGGGGGAGGCTGAAGAGGAGGGGGAAAAAGAGGAGGATGAGGAAGGGGAGGTGAAGAGCAGGCGAGATGGAAAACAGCAGCAGCAGCAGCGGGAAGCGAGATGAGGAAGCGGGAGGACACAGAAAGAGGGGATGGAGAAAAAGCGTAAGTAGAAACATCACAGAACGCCTTGAAAGCGGGGGTGGGGAGATCAATGGGTCATATTCAAAACAAGCAGCGACAACGCGCTAACGCTAATGGCGACAAATATTGAATTTCTCAAAGAAAAGACGCAGAGAGCACTTAAACGCGCCACACTTTGATTGTGAGCGCAAAAACGGACGACTGCGCAACAACCGCAAAAAACGCTTTTGATCCATTCTTCTCCCGAGTTAGCTCGCTAAAGCTAACAACAAAGCTCTCGTGTTCTTTTGGCCTCAACATTTTAAAGGAAGGAGACAACATGGTACAGTAGCATCAGAAAAAAAAACCTTCATTCGTCCCACAATGGGGAAATTTGCATGAAGACACAGAGCTAACGGAAACTGACGGACCACTCCCGTACGACTGAGAGCTTAAACAGACGAGCTTTCTTAAGGAATCAGTCAGGGGAAAAAAGCTAGAGGCCTCAAAATGGAACCCTGTGGAACACCACATGACACTGGGTCAGTGTCAGACTCAGAACAACCCAGGCCGACACAAAATGTCCTCCACTACACAACCGTAAATACCCAACCGGTGCAGCAAAAAGAGCTAACGGAAACTGTGAAGCGGCCATTCAGGGATCTCCTGTAATGCCCGATGGCCACCACACCCACGCACGCAACTACCAAGTTAGCCGCGGTTCAATATTAACAAAAGTGACGCAGTGATGGGTTTTACAAGTGCCTTTTTTTCTTTCTTTCTTCCTTTTTTCGTACCCTCTTCTCTGCTAACCTTGGCTTTCAATGCTTAAGCACTCACAAAAGGCCAGCGTGACATTTTCAAGAGAAAAATGCCCTCCTATATGCTTCTGTCTAATTAAGGGGGAAATGCACACACTCACACACATGCACGGTACAAATGTGCACAATCATCACAGCGGAGAGAAATCTAAAAGCTTGGATGGATGACTTTGTAGTCATGGTGAAGAAACATAAAAACCAGCAGGAAACTTCCACCAAGTGAAAAGTTGAGAAATTTGGAGTTTGGAGAAAAGAACTGAGGCAAAATAACATCCGGACAAATATTTTAGGACACATCTAAAATTAAAACATTAACGAACGACTACAACAAGGAGGACCGAGGACAGAATCCTGGGGGACTCCACAGACACGTGGAGACCACTTGTCGCAGCACTCCTTTCCAAACAGACAACCTCGAAAGTGACCACTCGCAGAACCCCAAGAGTTCAATCGAACCCAGTTGAAGAACCACTGCTCGAAACGCTTTGCCGTCAGGAGAGTGAAGGAGGACAAATTACCAGGATGAAGCATTGAAACATTGACTCGCAATTCGAGCGTCCCTCGCACTCCATCGGAGCGTTTAGGAACTTACTGAATCCGTTGAGGTCCTGGCTGGAGGTGGAGAAGGGGTCGTCCTTGTGCAGCGTGCTAACTTTGGCGGTGCTTTTGTCGGCCGTGTTGACCGGACCCATCTCCCTCTGCTGTGTGGAGCTACTCACGGTCTCCTTGTGTTTCTTGGCCAACTTTCTGTTGGTAAGAACCACACAACGCAGGAATGTGAACGAGATCGCTGACAACACATGAAAATACATAATCCCAGATCTAAATGTGGCGCATGCATCTGGCTTTCAAATTGCTCAGCGGGGGAAAAGAGGGTTGATGGGAACAAGAAGGAAGTCAAGACGATGGAGAGAGAAAAGAAGAATCGCAACACAACATGCCCGCAGTCTAACGCTCGGTAAAGCTTCTCCGCGAGCGCAAAATTGTTTGCTGACCGACCACACGCTGACCCCAAGAAATGGGATTGAACAACACCGAAAACCTTTCACACAGGAGGGATGTATGTTTTTATACACGTTTGTACATGCAGCGGTTCAAAATCTGACAGTTTGCAACGTCTACAATGCCTTCATATGGCAGACTGCAGTCCGGAAAAAAATAAAGGTCTCAAGTAGGCCCATGATCAATCACCATAAGTGGGCACATTTAATAACCCCGTGGTCCAAAGTACAAAGGCAACCATGGTTGCATGTGCAATCAGCATTAGCAGAAATGCCTAAAAACGTTTTTAAAAAAACATGGATACATTTTTTGCTCAAGTTTCACCTGCAAACGCTCCCCACCTTATGAACAAGATACGTTCCGAGCGGTCGTTGGTAAGGTGAATTTGTTCGTAAGTTGCTTCAGTGCTATATTTTGTATGAAATGTAATTTAAGTCAAACACTGAACAGGGAAGTAGAAAACACAGATGCTCTAACAGTTGAAAAGTAAATTCACACCTACTGGAGTATGACGATATACAGTGGTACCTTGGCTTACGAACTTAATTGGTTCCCAGACAAAGTGTGTAAGGCGAAAAATGTGTATCCCAAAAAATAATTTCCCATAGGAAACCATTAAAATTAGAATAATCCGTTCTCAGGTCCCCATAAAACACAGTTTTCTACTTTCTAATTTTCTAAGCCTTAAAACGACACAAAATATACCTTATTTATTTTATATATAATAAATGTGCTATAGTATTATGATTAAAGAAATAAATTGTACTATACAATAAAGTCATTTTATTTACCTTTTGTTAATGGCTTGATGGAATGGAGTGTCCGGTTTCGTCGGCATTAAACACTTGATGAGGAACGTAACCTTCTTCTTTCACCATCTTGAGGAATGATCCCTTGTAGGTGCGTTCATTGTGATAATTGTATCTAGTTCTTCATCAATTGTGATCTGTTTAGCTGGGTTGATAGGGTTTTGCATCAAGTGTACAGATGATTTCTGCGGGTTATGTGTGGAGCCTGATTGATGGGATATTTTAACCTTCCAGTCTACACTCTGCTTTTGAACTATCAAAGTAGAAATGGGTCCAAATTTCACTGTTTTCTATCCATTTTCTCACTATTTCACTTTTGTTTTTTCACTTTTTTTTTGTTTCAAGCTCTGTCATCTCCCTTTCGTGTGTGTGTTTTCTCACTCTCTCTCTCTGTCTGCCTGTCACTTTAATGTTTAATCTCTCTCTGTCCGTAACCCCATCCCCCACTGCTGCGTTCTTGACCAATCATGTGGCTTTAACCGAAGACTGGGGGTGGGGAATAGAGGACAGAAAGAGTGGCCACCATTTTCTTGTTAGGAGAACGAAAAATAGTTCGTATGCCAAGGTAAAATTTTCATAAATGTAACGTTCGTAAACCGCAAAGTTCGTAAGCCAAGGGGTTCGTAAACCGAGGTTTCACTGTATATCCTTGGGTCTTCTGTAAGCCATGACTTGAAGCTGCTGGCATGTAATGACTGAATTTTTAGCCCCCATTAATTATGCATTGCGTCCTCTTGGAGCATCAACTGGGAAGAGGGATTTTTTCCTCGCCCACATACTCGACGCAACCAATTGTGAGTTGAACTCACAGGCAACACTTTGGCATAGCCGGGCGCTGATTGGTCAGCCTTTAAGTCCGTCGCGTTAACATCGAGCTCGGCCGGAAAAAGTCGCGCAATACAAAATCTAATTTACAGCATCTCTGTCCGAACATTTTTCAACATACTGTACCCGCATAAATGTTCGTATCTACCGTTTTTCCTAACTCGAATGTTCGGAAATTGGGGAGCGGATGTATCTCAACAAAGCAGATGCTAAAAAAAGTAGACGTATGCTCAAATTTGGAGGTTGATGTTGTCGACCGTAAACAAACACAAGAGATTTTTATCAAGTTGTGGCTGCCGGCAGATCACAAGTCCAAGCGTCCGGGTTGTGGAGAAGCAAAGTCGACCCAGCATAGCGCCCGGAGGTGTCCCGGCCACAGTAGCGCCTTCTCGCTTTAACTGCAAGGTAAAAGTAGCGACGGTCTCCGCTATCCTGGCTCATATTCATCCCGTTAATGGACTCGTTTCAATGACAAATTCCTGTGGCAATGACTGCGCCCTAATCCCTCTCGAATTAATGCCACGCGCGCGGCAGTTCATTAAGCGGCGAGGTGAGGCGAGTGGGCGCCAACCGCTCCGGGAATCATGGACTACTTTGTGCCCCCGGAGCGTTAATTGCCGCCGTTTGATGCGTCGATAATGAGCGACGCGTGAATGTTTTTTAGGAGGCGATGAGGCGAGCGCCGTGGCCCCTTCCTTCCTGGTAGGCGCAGTTGTCTGGGAGCCGGATGAGATGAAGCGAGGCCACTTTGAGGGTTGGGGGGGGGGGGGGAGAAAGAGGGAAAACAACGACTCTTAATTGGCGCTCCTTTGCTACATTAGCTGTCCTGAAGGGTTAGTTCAGCTAACAAGAACGGGATTCAAATCATCCGAAACTTCTGTTATCTTTTTTGGGGGAGGTTGAATTGATGATGAAGGCATTTTGTGTTCTGAAAGCTCAAGACAGAGAGCGTGGTTATCAAAACTTTGAAGTCTTCTCTCAAAGAAGACCATCAAAATACAATATGTGCCGCGTGATGGCAGCAAGGCACTATTTTTGTCTAAATGGATTGGATTGGATTGGATATGCCTTTATTAGTCTCACAATGGAGAAATTTACATTTCACATGAATGAAGCTCCTCCGCTCACTTCAAAATAGTTATTTGGTGCTAAGGGGTTGTTAGATCGTGGTCAAGTACTACTCAACCGACACCATTTTTTTGTTTCCTAACTGACATCAGAAAAACGTTTTCTGGCATCTAAAATACCCAAAACATGCAAGCTGATATTTTTAGTCATAGGCAAAACATCAATAAAAATGACTTCAAGTGTCCCAAAACTGCCACAAATGAGCTCCAAACTGGGGAGATTCAGAAAGTCCCGCCCCCTTGTTCAAGACGTCACATCATGATACTCCTTCACAAACTGCCTTGCTCCAGAACCAAAGCAATGGCTTCAGAGAGTTCAGATTCGGAGAAGATGCTTTCTTCTTACTCATCCAGTTATGAATAGGATTCAAATAGTTCTGAAGAATGTTTGCTATCGATTAAAAAAGTCCTTCTGTATCAATTCCAGCCGTCTTGACTTCAATGTAGCGCCCAGAAAATGCACAAGATGGCGCACAAGCTCCGTTGGAAACGGGCTGGTTTGTCCACTCTGAATTTGTTTCAACTTACACCTTCTTTATGCGTGTTATCGCCATTGGCTGCGACACACAACGATTCATCACCGCGTTATTTATGTTGTTTTCCTTCTAATTTCGCCATCAACGCGGTGTTTTCAGACGAAAAAAGTACCCAAAATGCATTGTGCGTCAGGGGCATTCCCTCCGTGACGTCACTGAGGGCATCATCATCAACTCGAAAACAAGACTTCCTGAATATTCAGCGCAAGACTTAAAAGGTAAAATATAGCTATATGCGGTGGAATCTTTGTCAAATGGGCTCAGTAGAAGTCATTTGAAGTCATTTTACAAATTTGGGACGCAACTTGTCCGGAGGTGTCGGCTGTCCTTCAAAATGACAGCTACTAACTAAGTACTGCTAAGAATTGACTATTTCACATCTTTTTTCCATGGCTGCCTGAGACTTTTTTTGGGTGGGTCTGCTCATGATTAGCATAAATCAACATGCAAAATCAAAAAACGCTGACCGTCTCCATAATGACACTGAAATGATAATAATAATAATAATAATAATAATAATAATAATAATAATAATAATAATAATAATAATAATAATGCACTTAATTTCTAAGTGCTTTTCAAAACTCTCAAGGTCACAGGATAAGTTTTTCTGTGGGTGAGCAGCGGCAGCCATACGCGCTAGCCTTCACTCAACCCAGAAGTAACTCAAATAGATCGAAAGCTAGCTAGCCAGCTAATAGATAGCTCATGATCGCTGTGTCTTTTCGGGAATTGTTTCTGGAGGCTTTTTTTGTGGGTCTATTCATGATTGATGCTACCAAATTTGACGTTGCTTAGTCAAACTGCCTTCTTTAAAAGGTTCGGATGGGCTTAAAAATAAGCAGGTCGACAAACAAAGCCTGCCGGTAATCCCTCAAATATCTTGTCGGTCCAAATCAATACTGTTCTTGCTTTAAAAAAATAAAAATAAAGATCAGAAAGTCTTTGAAGAGAGAGTGGCTGAAATCTTGCTTAATCCCGTCACTTTGACATTTCTCGACTCGCTGGTTGATTGCAATCTCGATTCGACGCGGCTGCCGTTCTGATTCTGCGCATTGGACGATATTTCGGAGTCACGACGTGGAACGTGCCACGGGTTTGCTTTATTTTCTTTTGTTTTTGTCATCTCTGAGATTGACAGGACGTGATAGTGGGGATCTCCAAAGGTGGCGCGTCGAGTCGGGAGCCACGTGAAAATATCCCGAAGCCAAACCTCCGACTTTGGAGGCGGCTTGAGGGGCGGCTGCAGGCCAAACCCAAACAAACTTTCATGTTGCTGTCACAGGATGGCAGGCAGACGCAGCTCGGGGATGACGGCAGGACGTCGACGTGTTTGCCGGTGGGTGGAAAATGTGCATTTAGAACAGGGGTCGGGAACCTTTTTGACGAAGAAAGCCAGAAAAGTCAAATATTTAGAAGGTTTTTCGCTCAGAGACACACGCACGCACGCACACACACACGCACACACACGCAATCCTGTTTCAATGTGACACAAATAAATGAAAATAAATAAATAAAAATACACAGAAAAACCAAACATACAGTAAAATAAACAAATAAATTAATACACAGAAAAAACAAACACAGTAAAATAAATAAATCAATCAATACATATAGACATACACAAATATGAACATGCACACACAAACACACACACACACGTACGAACGTACATACATACCTACATACCTACATACATACATACATACATACATACATACATACACACACACACACACACACACACACACACACACACACACACACACACACACACACACACACACACACACACACACACACACACACACACATCCATCGATACATAAACACTTTTGAATATTAATCATGAAGAAATAAATCCATAAATAAACTATGAAAAACATGGAGGAGGCTTTTGTTTTGTTCTGGGGTCCAATGAAGTGTCAAGTGAATCTGGCCATCAAAAAATGCTGTGTCGCCATTGCCTCAAAAGGACATTATCCATTTAGCCGACTAATATTATTCCCGTGACCACACTGGACTTTTCTTTCGCGACCAATAATTCAGAATTATTTTTGTGGCGCTACGTGTTAGAAGAATATGGTTGGGACACATAAGGCGACTGTGTATTTTGGTGTTTGGCGAGCGAGCATGTCGGGTCATGATGCGTTTACTTACAGGTAATAAGAGTAGGAATAAGCATGTCTTCTGAAGCGTGGTGAAGATGAAGGCCCGTGATGAACAAAGAAGAAGGAAGGAAGACAAGCGACATCCCAGAAGAAGGACACACACAACCAAGTCAATTGATTAGTGAATGGCAGGAACTGTACCGCTGGCTTCGAGTTGAGGTTTCTTTGTTCGCAATGTTATTTCTATTTTTATTGGCCATTAAAGGACAACCGACGTCACTTTTTTGTTTCATAACTAACATCACAAAAACGATTAATAGCATCTAAAATACCCAAAACACGCAGTATGATATTTTCAGTCAAATGCAAAACACCAATAAAAATGACTTAAAGTGTCAGCAAAAAATTAAGCTGCGAATTGTGCATTTTCAGAAAGTCCCGCCCCCAGTTTGTGACGCAGAGCTTTCAGTCCCACCTCAAAACCCATTTCTTTAAAATTGCTTTCAATGTCTAATTCATTCTGCTATTTTATTATTTATCATTTTACTTGTGGTTTTATTGTTATGTGCTTTGTTTTATTGTTTTTATTGTAAAGTGTCATTGGGTGTTTTGAAAGGCGCTTGAAATTAAATGTATTATTATTATAGATTTTTTTTAAATGAAAGAAAAAAAATATTTACAAAAATTGAAATTTATTTATTTGTTTATTCATTCATTTATCTGTTTGTTAATTAATTAATTAATTAATTAATGTATTTATTAATTTATTTAGTAAAAGTGCCTTTTCATGTTTTCATGTTTTCATTTTTCATGTAATGTGTTTTTTTCATTTATTCATGTACTTATTCATTTATGTATTTGTTTATTTATGTATTTACATATTTATTTACGTATTTATTAGTGTATTTATGTATTTATTTACCATATTTTCTGCACTATAAGGTGCACCTATAGGAAACAGTTTTTAACACCAATAAAAATGACTTAAGTGTCCAAAATCTGCAAAAATATTAAGCTGTGATTTGGGCATTTTCAGAAAGTCCCGCCCCCTTGTTCGTGACGTCACGCCAAGATGTCTTGCATTGCTGGAGAATGTAAACAATGGCATCAGACTCAGAGAAGATGCTTTCTTGTTACACATCCAGTTATGAATATGATTCAAATAGTTCTGAAGAGGAAAGCATACATCTTTGCAATCGATTAAAGAATTTATTTGTGCCATTTTGAGGCAACATTGGGGGGAAATCTCTCATCCAAAAAAAGAGGCACACAATGGCGACCTCCTGTGGCCACCTCCGTTACCACAGGCTGATAATTTCCTTATATGGCGCTTGGACGCCCTCTTCTGGCGGCTTTTGGGTGCAACACAAGGTCCCCAGACCAAACAAGTACAGCAAAATACATTGACGTGATGGAAGGACTGCTACAATGTGTCTTTCTTTTACGATCAGGGGCGGTCTTTTAGTGACGTCACGTACAGACTCGTCACCAACTCAAAAACAAGACTTCCTGAATATTCAGCGCGAGTCTTAAAACGTAAAATATAGCGATATGCGGCGGAATCTTTGTAAAATACGCTCCGTAGAAGTCATTTGAAGCCATTTTCCAAACTCCGGACACAACTTGTCCGGAGACGTCGGTTGTCCTTTAAGTGAGGCACGAGTCACGCGGGCAAGACGGCGATGCGACGCCAAAGTCTGCTTGCCCGACATTTTTTGTCAGCTTCTCCTCACTGACAATCGGCAAGAAGCTTTTTTCACGACGGCCTCCTCTCGATGTTAATAAAGTGCAGGTCGCCTCGAGCTGCGCCATAAAAGCTGTACATGTTAAAAGTGATCATAAATATTAATTTGGGGCAGGAAAAACACTCGGCCGGCGTATGCGGCAACACACGACAAAGAGCCAAATTTGAGGTTGAGGGCAGGCAGCACTTGTGCTGAGCTCATCCGCAACGCGCATCACATCCGAAAGCCCTTTTACGAGATCGTAATTAAGAACTGGAGAATGCACGTTTTTTTTAATGGCATGACAAGCAAATCAGCAACGCTGACGACTGGAAAGGAATGAAAGTGCTGATATGTTGAAATGGCTGAAACGAATCTGGGAAAGGTCTCCATTAATGTATGCATTAAAATAAAATGGAATGATGCGCAGAAATGCTGGGACCATCACAAAAAATGTGAAACGCGCTTCCAGTGGATCCTGAGGAACGCGGTCGTTTGAAATTTGACAAATAGTTCCAAAATAATTCAAAGTTGCAATGAATACATCGGCTGCATCTGACATATTTCTGAGTGATTGCAATGATATAATGAGCGTTAAAAACTTGAAATCATGTTGTTCTTTGTTCTTGCTTTGGATTTGTATGTATGTATGTATGTATGTATGTATGTATGTATGTATGGATGGATGGATGGATGGATGGATGGATGTATGTATGTATGTATGTATGTATGCATGCATGTATGCATGTATGTATGGATGTATGTATGTATGTATGTATGTATGTATGTATGTATGTATGTATGTATGTATGGATGGATGGATGGATGGATGGATGTATGTATGTATGCATGTATGCATGCATGTATGCATGTATGTATGGATGTATGTATGTATGTATGTATGTATGTATGTATGCATGTATGTATGTATGTATGGATGGATGGATGGATGGATGTATGTATGTATGTATGTATGTATGTATGTATGTATGTATGTATGTATGTATGTATGGATGGATGGATGGATGGATGGATGTATGTATGTATGTATGTATGTATGTATGTATGTATGTATGTATGTATGTATGTATGTATGCATGCATGTATGCATGTATGTATGGATGTATGTATGTATGGATGGATGGATGGATGTATGGATGGATGTATGTACATATTTTTTATTTAGTTATTTTGTTATTTATTTATTTAGTTATTTGTATGTTTGTGTATGTATGTAAGTATGACAGCAATTTTTCAATATTGGAAACCGTTCATTGGGAATTTATGAAGAAAAGTCTATTCACATCACTCTAATCCAAACGAATTTGGGAAAATGTGTTGGAGCAAAACTGGACATGAAGAGAGTTGTGAATGGATCACAGGCGTGTTTTCCCAGACGATGACTCAAGAGGGAAAAGAAGTGGAAGAAGAAGCGGGAAGAAACAAGGGGAGGTGGAAGAAAAGGAACAATGCGGAGAAGGAAACATACGATACCCCACGCTTAGAGTTCTCCACGTGTGAATCTCTCTATCGGAGTAAGAAGGGCAAGAAGGCAGGTACGGGGCAGGACAGGAAGGGGCGGAGCCAAAACCAGGACGCAGGATGGAGAGAGACATAAAAAAGGGCGAGAGACCACAGTCAGTGAACAACTCATCACAGTCGCCCCGGCCCCGATGATTCTTTTTAGTGACACCTACCCCCTACTCTCCAATTTTTTTTTGTGCGTGCATATACAGAAATAAATATAGCGGACTACCGCTGTGGACTCTCTGATCACATTCACGTCTGTATAACACAACCATAGCACAGGTGCACTGATGTTATTCGTAATCTATATATATATATATATATATATATATATATATATATATAGGGAATTATTACAAATACTGGATTTTAACAAACAGTTTAAACTATGTTATTTGTAAACACAGGTTCACTTAAAGGACAACCGACACCATTTTTTTTGTTTCCTAACTGACATCAGAAAAACGTTTTATAGCATCTAAAATAGCCAAAACATGCAGGCTGATATTTTTAGTCAAATGCAAAACACCAATAAAAATGACTTAAAGTGTCCCATTCGGAGAAGATGCTTTCTAGTTACTCATCCAGTTATGAATATGAGTCAAATAGTTCTGAAGAGGAAAGCATAAATGTTTGCAATCGTTTAAAGAAGTCCTTCTGTCTCATTTTGAGGCGATTGGACTCCAATATAGCGCCCAGAAAATGCACAAGATGACACCCAAGCTCCGGTGGAAATGGGCTGATTTGTGTCAACTAGTATCAAATAGTAGTCTTGGTGCAACACAAAACAATTCACCATCACGTTATTGATGTGTTTTCCTTCTAATTTCGCCAACCAACCAAAGTACCCAAAATGCATTGTAGATCGCTTTTTCGGTCAGGGGCGTTCCAGACGTGACGTCACACCAGGCATCGTCACCAACTCAAAAACAAGACTTCCGGAATAGTCAGCGCGAGTCTTAAAAGGTAAAATATAGCTATATGTGCTGGAATCTTTGTCAAATACGCTCAGTAGAAGTCATTTGAAGCCATTTTACAAATTATGGACACAACTTGTCCGGTTGTCCTTTAAGTGCATTGTGTTGCATTTTTCTGTTTCGTTCAATCTTGTCTTCGAGCTTTTTTTATGGAGACCTTTTTTGCTCCAAGAAAAAGATCCTCGGAGTTTCCAACGTTTAAATAACAAGCGTATTCCATCAGAGAGCACATGTCATATCAATCATGTTTTTTAGGCTGCGTTTATTATTTATAGCCGGTGGACTTTGGGCCCTCAGGCGCTGCTTTCCGGCGCTCCCCCTTGAGGGCCACCTGGATGTGGTAACATCACATTCCCATTAAGACGTCACCGGCGTCTTTATTAGCGATGTCCTCTGCCTTCTCGGGGAAAATAAAACTCTCGCTGAAAGATTAATCGGACAGTTGCTCGTGCTCGTATGAAGAATTTTTTTATTTTTTATTTTTAAGCTGGAAATAATTGATGGTCTCTGAATGGTTTGTGAGATATTTTTTGAAAGAGGCCAAAACAGTTTCAGAGGCATCAGGAATACGCGTGATGGATGCAAAACAGACAAAGCTCAAAAGAGGCTTGACGACAAATGTTTGCTTTATTAAATAAAGCAAACGTTTGACTTGAAAAAAAAAAAACAAAATCTTTCGTTTTTTTTCCTTCCTTGAAGAAGTTTGTCGGCCACCCGGGCGGAAACGTTTTATAAGTTGTACGCTCGACGGAAAAGTTGCACGCCCCGGGCGTCTGGGCAGACGTTATTTCAGACACTGCTATTGGCATGGTTTCTTCAAAGGCGAACTCCGCCGAGATCTTCTGTCCTGCTGCTTTCATATTGAAATCGCGTCTCCTCAATGGACGAATGACACCAAAATTGCAAAAAGAATTTTCCTTCTGCTCATTGGGCATGACGACAAAAATTTGATGACTTCACAAAAGCGGATGCGTGACAAGTTGGCAAATTTCCCCATTGTGGGACGAATAAAGGTTTTCTGATCTGAAGTGCGCCGACCGCCTCTTAATTGGCTGAAACAAAGCATGCCGTGGTGATAGAGATTAGACAGAATAAGAAGTTATCATTTTAAAAACTTTTATGCTGTTATATGTTTAGTCAACACTTGTGACTCAATACACAATTGAAGCACAGACAACCTGGGGTCAATCTGAGGTCAACAGACACAGCTGGTTAAACTGTCATCTTTATCTACGAAAGTTGACCTTGGACAGAATTTAGGACTTGGGAAGCTTCTTATCACAGGAAGAGGTCATGAGCCAGGTTACAAACTTATCAGTTCAGGGAGAAAAACACAATGTTTTATTGCTTACAGGTGTTGGTGCTCAGAACGTGGTATTATAATCAAGAAAACTATGTTTTACTAATGTATTACTGTAATCTGCATGTACTCTCAATAAATAGCTTGGCAGAGGGCTGCAGAATTCAGACGTCTGTCATGAATGGATACGTCTCCCGCCGGCAGTAAGGACAATCTTTCTGGTACCGAGTCTCTGTCCACAGTGTGTGACTGTTATATCTCTGATACGTGGTCAAGAGTTTCCTCAATTGACACGAAACTTGCGCTTGTTAAGAGTTTGAACGGTAGCGACGCAATCACAACAAACAAGCGCCGCCACGCTTACGCTGATTGCATTAGCATTTTTTTTGTCGGTTCCTCGGCAATCACCAACATTCCGCGCCGAGTGGCCACTCCAGCCTTCCGACGTGTTGCGATTTCTCATGCCGATAAATAAATAAATACATTTAAAGTATATATATATATATATATATATATAAAAATAGCGTGGGAGGTTCTGAGCAGTGCAGCGTCAAGGTCTGAAAGGAGGCGGGGGAAGAAAAAAAAAGCGAGCACGAGACGAAAGCAATCAGTGAGCACAAAATATTGCTTGCTTTTTTTCGGTATATGCAGCCCTATAAAACGTTTTCCTGATCTCAGTTAGGCAACAAAAAAAAATAGTGTCAGTTGTCCTTTAAGAAGAAGAGGTGTTTTGGAAAGACGCTTGATGAAACGAATGGGGGAGGGGATTCTAATGATAACTTTCTCATCAATTTTCATTTACTTCCGTTTTAGTAGCTTGAACAATGACAAAAAAATATAAAAAATACAATCAGTCTTCAATCCTTCTTCCCCCCCAAAAAAAGTTGACTGCATTTGTAGCAAAGAAAAGAAGAAGAAAAAGAACACAAAGAGAGAGGGATGCAATGGCAGCAAGCTGCTGTGAAAAAAAAAAAGAAAAAAAATGAGAAAATGTAAATGTTTGACCACACATTTTTCATGTACTTTCTTGGTGATCCATTTCCCGCCCCCAGATACCTCAAAACGGCACGGAATAAATTCTTTACATGTATGCTTTCCTCTTCAGAACTATTTGAATCATATTCATAACTGGATGTGTAACAAGAAAGCATCTTCTCCGAATCTGAAGCCATTGTTTTGATTCTCCAACAATGCAAGACGTCTTGGCGTGACGTCACGAACAAGGGGGCGGGACCTTCTGAAACTGGCCACTTCTGGTTTCATTTTGAAGTCGTTTTTGGACACTTGAAGTCATTTTGATTGGTGTTTTGCATTTGAATAAAACTATCATACTGCGTGTTTTGGCTATTTTAGATGCTATAAAACGTTTTTCTGATGTCTGTGATGTCGGTAGTCCTACAAAGAGCTGTGCATTTGCATTTATATTCAATTATATTGAACTTCGATCAAATGGTGCTCTTGAAAGAAATACTGCATGATGTGCGCGGTGGCCGACGACCCACCTGCGCTTGAAAGTGAGGACGAGGCCGAGGAGGATGACGATGAACATGAGAATGCCCGTAATGACGCCTGCCAACTTGACCGTGCCATCCACGGGTTTTTCGGGCTCCATGGCGTCAGAGTCTTGCGTTGAGGCGCCTATGTGGGAAGCGCACACACCCAGAAACACACACACAAAGTCACACCAGGGGTTATAAAGTCACACAATTGACACAAAAACGCATGAACATGGGCAACAATCGCAAAGTGAAGATGTGGTGCATCGTATTCGGGTGAAGTCATGCGGGCGGGGGAGGGGGGGAGGTCAACGTCATGCAACACGGCAACATGAAATTCTGTAGTCGTGTATCATGAGTGGAACAACAACAACAACAAAAAAAAAAAGGTTTTCAGAGTTTTGTTATCCATTTTAGTTTGAAAGCAACGATTTGTGGTTCCTTTTTACAGGTCCTTTTAATTGTTTTGAAAATTTACTCCTCTAACCCTGTTTAACTCTGCCGGATGTGCAAAAATCCAGTGCTAGGGTTTTTCCTCATTGTCAAAGGAATGTTTTAGGACGACATAAACATTCAATGGAACATAAGAAACCTAATCATCAGAAAAAAAAAGTTAATTCCTAAATTATATGGGTCTGGAGTTATGTGAGATCGAAATGAAGATAGCTGTCCAAAATACAATGCAATACATCCATACATATTGGTTTATATAGTGCTTTAACAAAAGTTGAAGCAGGAATAAAGCGCTAACTTGGGGAAAAAAGGGAAAGGCAAAGGAAAAACTATTGCCAGAGGCCATGGCCAATGCTTTATTTTATTTATTTATTATTATTATTTTTGACATTATTATTTTAATTATTATTGTATTTATTTATTATTATTTTTATGATATTATTATTCTATTTGTATTATTATTTATTATATTATCTATATTATTATTATATTTTATATATTATTTTATTTTTATTATTATTTATTATATTATTTATTATTATTATTATTATTCTATTAAATTTACATATTATTTTATTTTTATTATTATTATTTATTATATTATATATATTGTTATGATTATATTATTATTATATTTCATATATTATTTTATTATTATTTATTATATTATGTATATTATTATTATTACATTATTATTATATTTTATATATTATTATTTCATTTTTATTATATTATTTATATTATGATTATACTTTCTAGAACACACAAGGAATGTGTGTCCGGTAGAAGACGCTGCACTAGTATCATCATCAGAAAAAAATTGCAAAGAGGCACTGGACAGTTCTATTTGGGTTAGTGTTGAAAGAGTTAATGGCGATGGCGGGAAGAAGCAGTTTCAATGTAAAACAGTCCAAGAGTGGATTCCCCAATTTTCAGTCACTCTTCCCTCCTGTAACTAAGCCGCGTAGGGTCGTAAAAAAAACACATGAAAATGACAAAACCAGGAACGATACTAGCGAGCGTGTGACCCAGGCTGCCATTTTGAACAACTCTCGGATCCACATTTGATGTGTCAGAAGTCTCCATGAAACAAAATCGGGGTGTCGTCTCAACTTCCCAAATTGTTTCCACCTCCTTCCACTTTCCACATTCTGTCAACGTGAGATGCGCCCCTCGCATGGCGCATCATACAACCGATACTTTGGATTTTCGCTTGTGATGACAGACGGCGGAGAATTGACTCCACTTTCCGAGTGACCCGAGTGGAATAAGCGTTATGGAAAATTGATGTCGGAAAGAATGAAAAACCTTTTAGCCTTGTTACTGCTGTCAAAATCAATGGAATGCCTGGAAGCTTTTGATGACTTTGGCGGCGCGATAAAAAGCAAATCGGGCACGCGTGTGCTGAACCGTGTCTCGGGACGGGAATGTTACCAATTCAGTCATCGCAAAAAAACAAAAAAAAATCTGTTACAGTGAACCCTCGTTTATCGCGGGAGATACGTTCCAAAAATAGGTGAAATCCGCAAAGTACAATGTCGTCAGCTTTTTTTTTTTTTTTTTTTTTTACACAATGCAAAACTGTACATACTGCAGAATGAAACAAACATTAAAACAAGATTTTTTTATAAACCGACAATTTCTCGAAGCAGAATGCTCCGTGAGTGCTTCAAAGCCAGTACGTTTGATTTTGTTCAGCTTTGTTTGCAGTCTTATTGGCAGTGCTGTTTCTTTCACTTTGTTTCTTTGCACATTTGCATGCATTCATAAATAAATAAATGACTTTTTTTTCCCCTGCAAACAAATCCGCGATGCACTGAAGCGCCGATAAGTGAACAGCGAAGTAGCGAGGGATCACTGAACACTGAAAGATATTTGTCTTTTTTGGGGGGTAAATACAATTTTGGTTTGCCATTTTTGCAACTTTATGTCCACTTTTTCCCCAATGCAGCGTTATACAGTATTTTTTTTGGGGTGTGCGTGGGGGCGGCTAATGACCCCACTCGACGAGGGACTCGCTCCACAGCCCATCGAGTTGCGCGTTTGTCATTCTGCGAAGAGCCTGGGGCGAGTTCCCGCATCTCCGTGTAGTCCCTGCCCTCCTAATCGCGGCGAGAGCTTCATCAAAACGCCATCATGGCGCCCCTGCAGTTTCATCGGGTCGCGTAGTTTCATCATCCTCCCCGCAGGCGGCCGCCATCCCAGCGCCGGCTGACACATTAGTGCCCGACCCCCATTTGTCGGCACTTGAGCGCATTTGGCAGTCGTGCGCGTCGGAGAGCATCCGCTAAGCACTCCGGCGCTCGGTTAGCGGGTGAGCATTTGATCCATTCCCATTCGACATTTACACCGCAAGCTGCGTCCTGACATTATCGAGGCCAGCTGGGTGACTTGTTTGACCTTTTGACCTCGGGGAAGTGCTACAGGTGTGTCACCAAAGGACAAACACACACTAGAACAACATTTTTTGGGGGCGGGTAGGGGGGGGATGCAGTAAATCATATTACATTTGTTGGCATGTTAGCATTTGATTAGTCTTCACTAAAAATTACAATACATATTGATTGATATAAATTGAAATGAAGGGGATTAATCCATCTATCTCTGTGAGTTTTGTACTCGAGTTCTTGCTGTCTCATAGCACAGGGACTGCTAGCATGTTAGTGTTTGATCAATCCTCAATAGATAGTGAAATAAAGGGTAATCTTACTGCGCTTTTTACTCCTGTACTTGCCCAATACTCGATAGCACAGGAACTGTTAGCATGTTCGCATTTGATCAGACTTCAATAGAAATAAAGGATTATCCTTCTGCCCCTGTGAGTTTTGTACAGTTCTTGCCCTATGATAGATAGCACAGGAACTGTTAGCATATGATCAGTTCTCGGTGGTAAATGAAATAAATGGTAATCTTTCTGCCTCTGTGAGTTTTATACTTGGGTTCTTGCCCTATCAGATACCACGGGGACTGTTAGCATGTTAGCATTTGATCAATCCTCAATAGAAATAGAAATACATGGTAATCTATCTGCCTCTGTGAATTTTATACTCAAGTTCTTGCACTATGATAGATAGCACAGTAACTGTTAGCATGTTAGCACTCGATCATTCCTCGCTAGAAATTGAAATGAACGTAATCTATCTGCCTCTGTGAGATTTTTACTCGAGGTCTTGCCCTATGATAGATAGCGAGATAGCACAGGAACTATTAGCATGTTAGCATTTGATCAGTACTCATCGGAAATTGAAATAAACAGTAATCTTTCTGCCTCTGCGAGTTTTGTGTTCAGGTTATTGCTCTATGATAGCATAGGAACAGTTAGCGTTTTAGCCCATGTCAATTCAAATGTGTACAGTATTTATTTTCTTTTTTTCTCCCATTACTTATCCAGTCGCTAATGCCAACCTGGCTGGACATAGCGTGTTTGATATGACGAATGATTGGGGGTCGGGAGAGGGGGCTACAACAGTTTTTTTATAAAATACCTTTTTAATATTTTAGATTTGTCGAAAATCTAAATATGTGATATATCAGGCACAGGATATAAGAATTATTAATACAGGACTTAATCGCTTTAAAGTGTTTTTTTTTTTCATCCGTAACCACGACAACGAGGCCATGTATTGTTATTCATCATCATCCTCATCATCCGGCGTGTAGGTGTTGTTCCTGCATATATTTATTTTTAACCATTTCTGGACATGTATTTTTATTTTCCCCGAGCTTTGTTTATCCGTCTCACTCGGATTGCATGATGAAGCGATCCGGGGGGAATTGCACAGAAGAGCGCAGATATTAAAAACTTAATCTCATCCAAACACACAAGATTGATTCTTCTCGTACTGGCCCCGAATGAGATATTAGGTGCGTTTTTATTTTACGCCGGCGCGCGTGCGCGCGTTCGTTGGCGACCGCCGGAACATGTTTGCAATCTCACGGCGGAGGAACGCAAGCAGTCATACATTATTGAGTATTGACTCAAAACATTATTGAGTATACGTACATAAATTGCTGCCATTTTAAAAGAAGTCAAGTCTGAATGTGAGCGGTTGCGCGTTACAAGTTAAATGTCGCGTGTGTATTTTATGCGGGAGGGGGGTTAGTTGAAGGGAGAGGGGGCGCTTGCCTCCTGTATGGATTAGCGTTAGCGTGACTGAGTGCGTTTAACAGGATTACGAATGTGAACGACGCTTGCCGTGCACGCGTGCATGTGTGCATGTACTTCAAAGATTCCGACATGTATTGTTGCGCGTGTACATTTGTAAGCACTAAATATTTGTTGTCAAGGTCCTTCATCCATTTTAGCGAGTCAAGAGCGTGAGCGTCATTGCGGGACTTATGGCTAAAGATATAAAGACATGTTTGGCACAAAAACAAAATTGCGTATATGGGTAATTAGTGTAAATGGCGGCTGGAGTGAATCCAGGATTGACTCTTAGATTGCATCCCAAATGCAAGGAATTGTGTTGTGGTAGTACTATAGATGTTGTGGATCGGATTACAAAAAGTGGAGCAAATCGCGTTGTATTCAAATGGCAGTGTTGTGATTAACGATGGATTTAGCGTGATTCGCTGGCATCGTAAAGTGGAGTCAATTACGATTTCCAGGCTACCTTCGGTGAGTGCTTGAATTACCTACCGGTAAAGTAGCGTACGATATAGCGTGAATGGAGCGAATCATTTCATGTCAATCGAAAATGAATCGTTTTTTTTTTTTCAAACGGAACCGCATTTTGCGATCGGCACGATGTTATTTCACAAGAAAATCCGAGTGAATCATTTCCCATCGGAATTGAAGCGACTCATATCAGAACTTTCAATGCTGACAAATGCGATTGAAGTTAGCATTGGAATATTGTTATCTCACTGATCAGATTTTTTTTTTCATAGCCGATGTTTCGCAATTTAGACCAATCATATTCGATCGTGTTGCGGGTTTGACATCAATGGTGATTTTCTTGTTGCCTTTGGTCTTCACGGCCATTTTTTTTTTACATGGCTCCGCAGCGCTGTCGGCGCCTCTTTAATTCGTCTTACATTTCCGTCACGCCCCGCTCAACTAACCGCCGGCACCTTTTTGCATCAGCGCCTCCGACCGCAACAATTACGGGCAACCTCACCTCTAATGGAAATAAGCATTGAAAGTGACATGTCACACACACCTTTTTTCCCACACCATGAAAAATCTACAACTAGTCATTTCCAATTACAAGTGAGGGACGCTAGCGTCACTACCTTATTGATTTCTTGAATCACAACGGACAAATGTTCCATTTCCACGTAACTAGAGTCATTTCAGGTTAGCGGTACTATGCTGTCACATTGTTATCTCACTGGAATTGTGTTTCGACTGCTGCAAATCTTTTCGCATTATAATTCGAGGGAATCGTGTAGCGTCAGAATTGTCCATCAAACATATCGCGTCGCAATCGTAGCACGTCATATTTCAATGAATCCCATTTTGTTACCGGAACGAAACCAACGGCAACCTGGAATCATATCGCATCGAAATTGAAATCATACTGATATGGAGCGAATTCAATGTCATTGAAATTGACGCGATCGGCACGAATCCAATTGTATGAGTGGAATCAGTCATATCGACGAGCAATCGGAGTGAATTGTACTTTATTCTATCAAAGCTGTAGTAAATCCCTTCAGATGTGAAATGTGACGACTGAATCAAATCCTGTCAGAATTGAAAATTGATGTACAGGCTTACGAACCTTTCGGTTTATGAACGTTAAATTTATGAACATTTTAGATTGCATACAAACTATTTTTCGGGATACACACGGAGCTCTACAAACAACCCGCACAAGCCATCTGTACACTTGATGCAAAAAGCGATCAACCCAGCTAAACAGAACACAATTGATGAGGAACTAGATAAAATTATCGCAAGGGATCATTCCTCAAGATGGTGAAAGAAGAAGGCCACCTTCCTCATCAAGTGTTTCATGCTGATGAAACCGGCCACTCGATTCCATCAAGCCATCAACGACCATCACAAAGGTAAATAAAATGAATTTATTGTACAGTACAGTTTATTTCTTTAATCATACTACTATAACACATTTGTTATACATAAAATAAGGTATAGTTTCTGCAGTTTTAAGGCTTAGAAAATTAGAAAGTAGAAAATGATGTTTTATGGGGACCTGGGAACGATTTATTCTCATTTTAATGGTTTCCTATGGGAAATACATTTTGGGGATACACACTTTTTGCCTTACACATTCTGTCTGGGAACCAATTAAGTTTGTAAGCCAAGTTATCACTGTAATTTGGATTGTATTGCATTGTTATTTCAGTGAATCATGCATCTTTGTTATCCCTTATAGGTCTGGTGAATCATCTCCATTTGTAAGCGGAGTTTTAATATTTCGCATTTTAGCCTCAAGGCAACAAAGTGAATCATCTTCTAGTCAAAGTAAAATCAGATCCACTGCTGCGCAACAGTTCACGGAATATCTTTCCATACTTATTTGTCATGTCATGTTGATGATAATAATAGTGCATCGCCTTTGACCGACCGGAGACAAAATCCATGTGTGTTCTACATACTTGACCAAAAAAAAAAAAAAAGATTCCGATTCTGAATGAGGCGCATCACGGGACATCGTAGTGAGAGCATGCAAGACAAATACTGACTCGAAATGGCGCAGCCAACCACAGTTAAAGCCCACACGGATGGAAGGGGGGTTGGGAGGAAGGGGTGGGGGTGGGGGGCGTTTAAGCACTTTCCTTGAACTCAAGGTCACCATACTAGTACGTTTTTTAGTTCTCATTTGTAAGATGGTTAAATGTAACTCAGTTCGCTTCAATACGATATGTGGGACTTTTGTGCCTTATAAGAAACGTCTTTTCCATGCTTGCGTTTGTTTATTTTGCGCACTAGTCGGACAATGTTGGCACGCTGGTTGGACTACCGAGAACAATCTGAAGATGCCCACTTGAATTTTTGGACTCGTATAGACAAAAGAGTGCACTAGTACACACCAGATATGGAGGAAATGCTCAAACGGGTTCCCTCAGACAAAATGCAGCACAATGGCCATGGCACCACACACACACACACACACACACACACAACACACACAAAAATAAAATGAGAACTAATGAAGTAATAAAGATGAAAGAAGGATGAAGGTGATGGGAGGGGTCTGGTTTGTGGTGATGGGTGGGTCTGTCAAACATGAGTGAGTTGTTTTTTTTTTTTTGTAGTTTTTTTTTTGGGGGGGGGGCGTATTGACAACGGTGATTGTGTGATGACACGAGAAGCAAATACTCGGTCTGAAAAGCAATAATCACCTTCGCTTGGGATGACTAGAATGTACGGCGTGGTTATTTGTCCCCTACCTATCACCACTAAGGACCACCAGGGCCGCACGTCCCACCGCCGGCCAGCGTGAGAGGGGGAAGAAAGGTGGAAAACAAAAACAAGCACAAAAAAAGGGAAAGAAGAAGAAAGAAGAAAAATCGTCTAAGAAAAAAGGCATGTTTGACAATATTGAGATCAATATACACAAAAGAGAAAGAAGAGGACGCCCAAATAAGGTGTCCCTGGGGCCCGGCATGTTTAGGGGTGGATGGAGGCTAGCAAAACAAAAGAACAGACAAGGAAAATATGGAGCGGACAAAAACTTTGGGCTAGTTGGTCAACATCAAAGCAAATAAGCAGACTAAAAGAGAGGAAAATGAAGTAACATGAAATTTGGCCGATGTATCCACCCTGGGTATCATGAGTAAGCCCACAAAAAAAAAACGTTAAAGGACACAGGAAGTCAGCCATTTTGGTTCAAAGAAACTATTTTGGCTCTTTGCAGTGTGCTATCTGTCACGGTTTGCAAGGTGGCGGATCCCAAAAAAACAGGCAGGAGGGAGCAGTAGGGTGTAATTGACAAATTGCATTAAAATAAAGTCAGCAGGAACAAAATGTCGAACATCAAAGTCATCTGAACAGTAAAGTACAAAGTAGCAAAGAAAACCACGAGTAAAAATCTGCCAAGATGAAACAAACCTGACAATGACCCGACAACGAATGGTCGTGCCGGGAATCCTTTTAACTGCCACTGATTGGAACGACCAACACCTGTGCAGGTGCAGTCGGGGGCCGACAGCGCCACCCGTTGGTCGCCAACCAAATCGTGACACTATCCTCCTGGAATTGTTTTTGAAACTTCAGGAAAATTAGCTAATCACGAAGAGAAGACCAACCAAAAAGTCTTTTTTTAAGGGCCATGAAAATAAATTTTGACATTTTAGCTTGAAGTGTCCATTTTGGAGAATAACATTCAGAGCTGCATGTTTTCTCCAACTAGCCAAAATATTGATGACACTGTCATCAATATTTTGTCAGGACAATAGAAGCAATCAGTGGAGCCACAGGGAGTAGTCCTCTGCCACCCTCAACCTGAGATCAGGGACCAATCATAGCAGAGTCCGGCACCGCCATGAAACTACCAGCAATACTTTAGTTTGCTGACGAAGTTTCTTGGATAAGAAGCGAAACGTCTGACACCTTGAAAGAAGTACAGATGCCGGCTGAAGAAACCTTTTCATCGATGGACCATTCCTGTACGACTGAGAGTTTACACAGACGTATAGCCAAAATATTAGTAGGAGCTCCTAATCTGGGGGTCCCTGAACCTCAAAATTTGGATGATGTCTGCCCTAAAAAAAATTAAAAAAGACCAAAAGGATTGGTTCTGGCCGTGATCCCTTGTTTGCACAGCTAGCCACAAAGTTACATGCAGCATCAACACTCACACAAACACACATACACACAGCTAGCACGCGCACACACATACACGCACGGAGGAAACAAGACCAGGACAACTCTGACAGGTGGTGCGAAGAGGGCAAAATAACGCTTAGTAAAAAAAAAATCATGTTGGACAACATGTCGTTGAAGATTGAGGTGGCTGGACAATTTAGGGGTGCACGAGTGCTAGTGTGCGTGTGCACGAGTGCTAGCAACACAAGCTACACTTGTGGCCAAACGTATTTGGACAGTGACAAGAATGACAAGCCTTTTTTTTGCCTTCAATGATCACAATAGATTTCAAATTGGACAGATCTTTCACCCAATTCTTTGGATCCACTTGAAATAAAATCCATTTCTTCATAATCTTATTTTCTTATTGATTGAACACAAAAATGAGCTTTTGAAGTCAAATGTTTTGCTTGCGAAGGTATCCATTATAAATGGTGGTTAGCGTCCAAATACTTTTAGACATAACTGCGGGTGCTTGGTAAGCATTACTCGGTTCCTTTTTGGAAATATAAACAGAAAAAAAAAAAACGGAAACAACATCAACATGTGGAAGGACGCTCGTACCTTTGTTAGCCAGACGAACGCAGTTGATTTTGGTTTCCTGCAACCACAAAGAGAGCAGACGCAGCATAGCTCAGCTTACAAACGCTTTAGTTGACAATCTTTTCACCTGACAAACATAAAATTCGCGAGAATATTATCTTGGCATACGGACTAGTTTTCGGTAAAGGTACCAAACCGCACTGAGCGCCACTGTGGCTGGCGGACTACTTTTCATTCCCCTTTCCTTGAGTGCATATGTGGTTTGTTATCAAAAAATACTTTTGCTATGATGTCACAAAACAAAATTGCGACAGAGCAGAAGAAGGAGATCATTGAGAAACACGAACGTTTGTGTGACTTAGCGTCCCACTACCAGTATGCTAAGTTGACCATTGCTACATGTGGCTAAGGGCGTTTCGGTGTTGTCGAAGCAACGGTCTCAGGCAATAGAAGAGGTTGGAAAACTTCTGTTGATTTGGATGAACGAAAAGCAGCTAGCAGGGGACAGTGTGAGTGAGGGTATTATCGCAAAGAAAGCACGTCAACTTCACTCGGATATCGTCAAGAGGCAACCTGGAAGTTCGTCATCCATTGACAACTATCATCACAAAGGTAAACTAAACGTCTCTATTATATAGTACAGTTTATTTTCTTAATTACAATACAATAGAACATTTATTATACGTAAAATAAGGTCTATTTTGTGCTTATTTAGTTGAAAAGTATGGTTTATGGCGACCTGGGAACGGATCATTCTCATTTTTAATGGTTTCTTATGGGAAATTAATGTTTGGCAGATGAACTTTTCACCTTACGCACACTTTCTGGGAACCAATTAAGTTCATAAGCAGAGGTATCTTTTAATACAATGTAATTTTTGTTTTCTTCCTTCCAGATGTTTCCACCTGTCTCATAATTCTGTCGCTGGCGCTCACTCGTCATTGCACTTAAATAAATAAATAATAATCATACAAAATGTGCTTCTTTAATGAGGACAAAAAAAGGCACAGAAGTGGCCAAAGATTTGAGCTGGCGACAAATTTACATAGCGTAGGTGTTGTCAAAGAAAATTGTCTTCTATTCGCAACAGCTGCTCACTTTTTTGATGCCCAAAAACAATGCAAAATGGCGACTAAGAAGCACCTAAGGGTGATGGATAACAGATCCAAACTTGAGGCAACCCGCTTCTACTTTCACTAAGTCCTGTAAGCCCTGTTTTATATTTAATACAGAGGAATTATTCTGTCGTCTGAATTTATTCTAAGTTCCTTGTGAGTTTGAGGTGCCACCGTACAACAAATTTGATAGACAAAAAAGTGTCAAGAAGACAAGGCCAAAAAGATGTGGAAAGTCCGACATCCCGGATTGAAGTTTCCACGACGCGTACATTGCCCTCCAAGTGGATCCCGATCATAGCGGCCACTGACAACATTCAGTTCACCAGTCAGAACTTACCCCGTTGGCTCTGCTGAGGGCCTGGAAGTAGATGCTGTAACTTTTGGCGGGTGACAAGGGCGGATTGGCGAAGCCTCCATAGTTGTTGTTGTCGCCCACCGTGAACGGCTTGGCCGCCTGTAGATTGGAAGGCGGTAGCTCCGCTGCCATGTAGTACGGCGAGTTGGAGGCGGAGGCGTTGCGGAAGCTGAAGGGTGCGGAAAAGCACTCGGGGTTCTCCGAGGTGGATCGACGTGATCTGGATTTGCGCTCTTCCTTCACCACCAACTGGTAGGAACTAATGACACCATGCGGAAAGTCATCACTTTGTTTTGATTTTCAACAATTTCTCCCCCCAAAAATATCATGGTGTTCTACAGGGTTTGATTTTTGCCTCCCTTCTGTTTTCACTGTATTTGCTGCCCTTTATGAAAAACGGTATTTCCTTCACTGAAAAGTAAACGGGGACGTTGTCCCGGTGGCTCTGACACAGTTGCAGTGATTCAAATCGAATTGAAGTGAATCGTATCTCCTCGCAATGCGTGTTTTGTTTTGTTATTATTATTTTTTTTCCTCCAATTGTATCACATCCTTAATTGTATCGGAGTGAATCATATCCTTCTACGTATGGTAGCATATCAAAGGCTGCTGCTGTCTTTTCTGTCTCCTGATTGGCTAAGGGCTCTTCAGCGGCGTCCCTCTGCAATTATCTCCCTCACGCCATCACGCAATTACACGCAATTAAGCAAATGTGCGTTTGCCGAGACCAATCGCGGCTCGATCCCGTCTGGCCAAGCTTTCATTAAGACGTGAATTGCTGATGACCGCAAAATGAGCTGGATCGGCCGTCTTCCCTATTTGTGCTTTTGTTGACGAAACATCGCTTTGCAAAGCCCCTTTGCGAGCACCGCCGGGGAGCGCGTTTGTCTCCCAGACTACATAAAAGCCCAGGAAAATAAAATCAAATCAAATGAGCAGGCGCACCTTCTGTCTTTGATAGGATTCAGCTGAGCAATTAGAGAGCGGGCCTCCTCCATCGCACCAAGAGTTGAAATTGTATTTCGGGTAAATCGGGAGGCTTTGCAGGAGGGATTCATGCAAAAAACTCATAAAAACAACAAGATCGCCGCAAGGAAAACATGCAAATGAATTTGCACTGTTGCCTTTCAAAGCGGATGAAGATGGCGCTCCCTGGTGACGCTTCATCGGGATGAGGAGTCCCAGTTGCCAGTTCCCGGATTCAATGTTAAGCTGAACCATGAATTCCAATAAAAGAGCACACAATGCACTTACTTACTTGACATGTGGAGGGGGGGAAATAAAAAAAACAAACACTGTCGGGGCCAAAGACTCATCTTAAACCTCAATTTAACCCTGCCCAAAACCAGCCTCAATAACCGAATCCGAAATCCATAACCCAACCACCCCAAGTGACAGTCAGGTCACTGATCTAAACAGGAAACCTAGCGACTCTTCTCACAGTATTTTAGAACTTCTAGCCTAGTCTTTGCCCTGTACTTCTTTGAAGGTGTCGGATGTTTCGCTTCTTATCCAAAACGATGACGGCTGAAGAAACCTTTTCATCGATGAATGCTATTTAGTGATTCTTTCGCAAATGAGAAGGGGCGCAGAAGTTGTCCCACGGAGGAAGTTTTACAGCCCTAGCATTCACTCAAAAATAAGTCTGAACCCTACCTTACTCACTTTTCTCTTCGCCTCAAACACAGGACGCCAATTCCTTCACCCTAATGCCACGGGAGTAACCAAACCTCAATCCTAATCCGACCAAATGAAATAAACACATCCAAAAAATGCTTTTTTTTTGGTCATTTACCTGATGGGCGCTCCCCGGGACTTGGCAGGTTTAAGAACAACGGTGATGGTGGACTCGGTCTCGTTGAGAGGCGCCTCAGACTCATACTCGGGCATCATGGGGGCTAAGGAGAAAGACGAAAAGCAAGACGAGTCACACTTGTGCAAAGCGAAACCCCATGACACAGACGGACGACGGATTGGTCGTGACACTTTGCTGTTTTGAAGGTCACCGACGTGTGAACATGCCCCACAAACATCAGCATTTGCTGTGACATTTCAGTCATGAACACTCTACCTCCCTCCAACCTGGCTACAGACTAGACTTCTAATTGAAACACGATTATCTGATCTTCACGCTCCACAGGGAGATCAACAAGATGGCTGACGACGTGACATTTCAAGTGATCCGTCGCTGTCATCAAGTGGAAAAATAACAACAAAATTCAAAAAACAAGCTGTGTTTTGTTATTCTTTTGTTACTCGGTGTCTCCTGGCAACATGGACGACTGCAGATCTTGCTCAAGGTATGTCCGTAACAATCATGCGTGACAACAGCAGAGGTCACATGGATAAACGTTGATGGCTAACTCTCATTTCTTGAGGAAAGCATCTAAATCGCAATGAAAAAAGTCATTGGGGAATACTTTGACCAAAAAAACGGTCAATGATGTATTTATTTTTCAAAGTGAAGATCTCTCCGTTCTTGCGATTCCCTGTAATTCGCACACCAAGTTTCCCATACGGAAATCTGCAATCTCAATCACGCGCAAAGACCAGAATGTGGCTGCTACTCCACGCGAAGCGAAGCAGACCTTGGCCATTGTGTTGATCTTGACAGAGCCACACCGGGCGCTCTCATTTCTCCCTCCACTTCAGTGGCCTGTAAAGTTTACCGCGTTGCTTTTATTGCGGTGACATTTGCGAGGCGGCTGACAATCATGCGGTAAAAGTCAAGATAAAAACGGAATGGGATAGAGGAAGGCGGCCAGAGGAAGAAAAAAAAAAGGCAAGGAAGAAAAGCACTGAGCGACACATCGATGAAAAGGTTTCTTCAGCCGTCCGTCATCTGGTGTCGGACGTTTCGCTTCTTATCTTCGTCAGCAAACTAAAATCTAGACTTTAGTTTGCTGACGAAGTTTCTTGGATAAGAAGCCTAACATCCGACATCTTCTAAGAAGTACAGATGACGGACGGCTGAAGAAACCTTTTCATCGATGGACCACCCCTGTACGACTGAGAGCTTATACAGACGTATCACTGAGCGACACAGAATCTCAATACAAGGTCAGCCCCTGACTTTCGAGGTGAAGTCACCGTCACAACCAATCTGAATAAATTGTTTGATTTATTTATCGTCGCTTGTTTTTGATGCGGACGTTGGCAGTCTGTAGCGGGAAAAAAATGTGCTTTATTACAATTTCATATTTGATGGCGAGTCATCAAATTTTGCCAACAGGCTCCGCCCATAAGGCCAATAGAAAATTTTTAATTCTTGTTCAAATGTTCTTAAAAATTTGTACGAATCAACTTAATCAGGAGACCAAAATTTGTCGATGAAAATATCCTCAATATTTTCCGAAAATGGGAAGAACCAAAAAGTCCGGATCCTTGCCATTCCAATGCATCCTAAACAGCCCATAAAATGGCAGCTTCAAACCAAAAATGACTCACTTTCTGTGTTGTTATTTTTCAGGCATGATTTCTTCACATTTTGCTGCTAAAAGTAGAGTAAACACATATACCAAATTCCATATTACTTTGTCAAACTGAATTCAGAGAATGAATGTAATGAAAAAAAATAGCCAATTAGCCAAACTGAGTTTAAAATGGCTGCTTTAAATTCAAAATGGCTGATTTTAAGAGCCTTATCAAATATGGCTTCTTGGAACTTTGTTGTGCGTCTAGTCTTCACCGACACGTCTATGAAGATTTCAAGTGACTTTGTCAAACTGACTTTGGAGACCAAATTTAAAGAACAACAAAATAACGAGCCAACTAGCCAAAGTGAATTTTAAATGGCTGCTTTAAATTCAAAATGGCTGATTTTCAGAGCTTTATCAAACATGGCTTCTTGGAACCTTTTTGTGCGTCTACTTTTCATGGACACGTCGATGATGATTTCAAGTTTCTGAGTGAAAGCTGACAACGCAATGCCTGGAAATGCATTTTGATTGGCCGATAAAATGGTGGCTTCAAAACAAAATGGCTGACATCCCCAAAATAATACACAATGATTCCAAGATGGCCCCCGATGTTTACCTGCTATCTTGGTGGTAATGTGGGTGTTGACGGGTGGGCCGGCCCCTTTGCTGGTGGAGGCTTTGAGGGTGAAGAAATAGGTGGTGCCCGGGTGGAGGGCAACAAAGAGGTGATGAGTCTCATTGGTGGGCTTGGTCACCTTCCCCCACTGGGTGGTCAGGTCAGCACTGGGGTCCAGAGAGCTCAGACCTTTATATGCAATCTGGAGGTAGACAAGAACCAAATCTGACGTCAAACATTCTTGAAAGTTGAAACTTTTTGTACTCGTCAAAGCTGAATTAGCATGCTAACTTTCCAGAGCATTTGTTTAAGCCGATCGATGTCTCAAAGTATTTCTCAGCCACAACATAAATGAATACATCTTGAAAAGAACTGGCCGAGCTCAGCCGCCTCTTCCAACGTGTATGTGGAGTCCGGTTTATAAGCGAACGCGGGGGCAAGGTGGGAACAAGAAGCACAAAAAACAAAAACCAAAGACAGACCAGTGACTCATCCGAAACATTTTAGTGCACTAGCACACACCACCTACATGGCAGGCTGTACTCACATAAATCGTGTCCTGCTGAAGTAGCAAGTGGCACAATTCAACATTCATTTCCACGTGGCACAAAATGTATCAAAGAAAAGTTGATCATGCCTTCTCTCATTGACCAGTGAACACTCGCATGGCCAACAACAAGGCACTCTAACGCAGCCATAACATTACAAAGCCCGTAGCCCGAGAGGTGGAGAGAGAGAGACTGGTAGAGAGAGACAGAGAGGTGCATCTGGACTCTGTTGCAGCTAACGTTTTAGCGGCAGTGGCGACATCCCCCCAGTTGCCGTCGCTCATTTGAGTGTAAAACAGTCTCAGTCAGGATGACATTTTCAAAAGTCAAGTCTTGGCGGAGGTCATCCTCGCTCTGAACGGATGCGCAATGAACAATATTCTAGATTTGTGTGTGTATGTGTGTGTGTGTGTGTGTGTGTTTTATAAAAACAATCCCCTTTCACCTTCTTGTCTTGGCATTTAACTCCGCCGCCGCTAAACGAGGCGTTCAACGCCTCTCGAGACAAAACCTTTCGCTGATAACATTCCAGCAACGTGAAGAAAGGCGCACTCGAAATGCTTAGCGAGCGAGCGAGCGCTCACTAAGCATTTTGGCCGCCATGAAACATCATCTGCTGGGTCCGTTCCTACTTTGGATTGCTTCTTCTTTGGCTTTTCACTTGACGACGGCGGCAAAAAGACACCGGCACCAAACTGCGTGCAACCACAAAAAGAGCGAAAGAGCCTGTTTTCTTTGGCGTTCAAATAAATATGAAGGACGTTTAAATGAATTTAAAATGAGTTTTATCATGAATTTCAATCCAAATGTGAAGTCTTAACTCTTTCCTCCCTAGCAGGCATTTTGCATTTCTGCCTGCAGCCTAGCTTTGTAGTGTGCTCCCTGGGAGGTTTCAGCAGGAAATTCAGAACTAGCTAACTGTTATAACTTATTTATTTGTTGTTCAAACGTTATGAAACCTTCAGTACACTTTCATAACAACATAACAAGTTTTACAAAATTATTGCAACGTTAATGAAGATTTTTTTTTCTCCAAAACCTGCAAATTACAACAAAATGCATTCACAACAAGTCACATATGCATGAAATGAACCTAGAATGCATTGACAATAATTCAGGATGTTTTTATTTGTGGTATGGTTTCAACCATGGAATGCATAGGTACACCTTGCATTGCTCACAGCAACAGACAGAATTTTCTTCTTTGCACACTCATTACATGTTCTCTTTTTATCCAATTGTACTGGCCAATGAAGGAGGGCAACAGTGTCATTCTCCTTCATGCATTCTCTTTTTCTTTTCCTTCTGTAATTGCTAAACAACTGATGAGCGAAGTTTGTCCTGAATTCTAACCGAGTCCTTTTTCGGAGGCGACCTGTTCTGGTTTTCACTTGATGCTTTGGAGAGAGTTTCATCAGTATAAATCCTTTGCAAATACAAATATCCACTAGAAACAAGAACAACGGGAGACGTGGGTTGTCCTTTAAAGGACAACCGACACCTCCGGACAAGTTGCGTCCATAATTTGTCAAATGACTTGAAATGACTTCTACTGCGCGCATTTTACAAAGATTCCAGCGCATATAGCGCATATTTGACCTTTTAAGACTCGCACTGAATATTCATGAAATCTTGTTTTCGAGTTGATGACAATGCCTGACGTTGACATAAATTCCGAGCGGACAAATCAGCCCATTTTCAACAGAGCTTGTGCGCCATCTTGTGCATTTTCTGGGCGCTACATTGGAGTCCAAACGCCTCGAAATGGACAATACTGGATGTATTGTATTGTATTTTGTACAGGCGCCTCCATTTCAAGCTCAGATAACTCCAGACTAATATAACTTAGGAACTAACTCTTTTTGTCTGGTGAAAGAAGTGCAAAACCCTTGGCATTGGAATGGCTCCGTTTTTTTTTGCACATTGTCTGGCAGTGAATGAAGTCATTGAAAAGACATGCTTGTTTTGTTTTTTGTTTTTTTGAATGTTTCAATTATTGTCAGACACACACACACACACAAATGTGTTAACACACGCCTTTTGCCCTGACGTTTAAATAAACATGACGAAGGAAGCAACGTGTTTGTTTTTTTTTACAATGCGAGTCGCGCAGCGGTCACCAGCTCAACCTTTCCCCGCGAGAAGTTCTCTCCGACCCCTGGAGAGTTCATCAAGAGGAAATAATGAAGTATTGACATTTATTAAAACACGCTAGATGCCTTTTTTTAATAAGATGTCAAAGGCGGCGTTGTTTCCGATGATCTACTGTCCGTCATTATTGAGCCTAATGACGACAAAGGCGTGTGTGGACTGTGCGTGGACCCCTGCACATAGAAGAAGCTATTGCTCACTTTGCCTTGTGTGCCAATGCGTACGTTTGTGTGTGTGTGTGTGTTTCTCCGTGTAATAAACAATGTTTACGAGGCTGTGCCGTGGGATGTGTATATACAACAGCAGCGGCAGAAGCAGCAGCAGCCTTATTTCACTTGACTTTTTTTCATTTTCCATCTTTTATGATTGCTCGTGTTTGTTTTTATTGTGAAAAAAACACCAGCTCACACCTTGTGATTTAAGCTGCCTCCTGTTTACTTGAATGTAATTGATGGTTTTTTAAACCTGTGTATGCTTACAAAAAAAAAGAAAAACAACAGTTTTTAACACACACACACACACACACACACACACACACACACACACACACACACACACACACACATACATATATATATATATATATATAAAAACTGTTGTTTTTCTTTTACAACCGTTGTATACAACCGAAATATATATATATATATATATATATATATATATATATATATATATATATATATATATATATATATATATATATATATATAAATAATCCTCGTCTCACCCCCCCATCGGTGATGTTTGTCCCCCATTTTAGCTCGGGTCCTCTACCAGAGACTAGGAAAGCTTGAGTGTTCTGCGCAGTATCAGATGCGCATATAAAACATGCCAAAAAGCATACACAAATTGAAAATACGTAAAAAAAAACCCACTTTTTTTTAAATTGGTATATTTTGTTTTAAGGGAACAACAAAAGAATGAGGTTAAATTAATGTTGAATTTGGGCTGAATTATTTCCGGGATCAGGCTTTCACAGACTTGCGCTGAAAGTGAGCAGCCAGACGTCAGCAGCTATTATGTTGTGCCCAAAAAAAAGTGGAAGGAATAAAATAAAAAACAAAAAAAGACCTTGTTAGCAAATTAAAGGCATGCAGCCGAGCTGGCAGGAAGGAAGCCTCGGTGGGCTCGCTGGGCAGCGTCCCTCAGGCTTTGACGCCCACGCTTTGCAGCTAAATTGGTGGTGAAACACCTCTTCGGTCCTGCAGTTGTGAAACACCACGTGAAAGAAAAATAACTACAAGAACCTAACAGTTTGTTTACACACCTCACGCCACAAAAAAAAAACAACTCAAACGCTACCAAACCAGACACATGAGATTTTGTGCTCACACACTGTACTACCTGCACTAGCCTTAAAGGACAACCGACACCACTTTTTTGTTTCCTCGCTGACATCAGAAAAACGTTTTATAGCATCTAAAATACCCAAAACACGCAGGATGATATTTTTAGTCAAATGCAAAACACCAATAAAAATAACTTAAATTTGAACTTCAATTTGAACCCGGAAGTGGCCATTTTCAGAAGGCCCCGCCCCCTTGTTCATGGTGTCACGCCAAGACGTCTTGCCTTGCTTGAGAATCAAAACAATGGCTTCAGATTGGGACAAGATGCTTTCTTGTTACTCATCCAGTTATGAATATGATTCAAATCGTTCTGAAGAGGAAAGCATAAATGTTTGCAATCGATTCAAGAAGTCATTCCATGTCCTTTTGAGGCACCTGGAGAGAAATGTAGCAGCAACAAGATGGCGACAAAGCTCCGTGGAAATGGGCTGATTTTTCTCCTTGGAATTTTTGTCAGCGAATATCAAATAGTTGTTTGGTGTAACACACAACAATTCACCATCACGTTATTTATGTGTTTTCCTTCTAATTTAGCCATCAACACAAAGTTTTCAGACCAAACAAAGTTTTCGCAAAATGCATTGAGGTGATGAAAGGACTGCTACAGTGTGTCCTTCCGTGACGTGACGTCAGGACTCGTCACCAAGTCAAAAACAACACTTCCGGAATATTCAGTGCGAGTCTTAAAAGGTAAAATATCGCTATATGCGGTGGAATCTTTGTAAAATGCGCTCAGTAGAGGTCATTGGAAGCCATTTTACAAATTATGGACACAACTTGTCGGGAGGCGTCGGTTGTCCTTTCATGCTAATTAAAAAAATAATAATACAAAAGCATAACCATGCTATCATGAACTTGCCGTGTATATATCTGTCATGTTATTCGACACACACCCAAGCTATTGCACCCCCAACTCATAGAACGTAATCTGAAGTAGAAACAGTTGCTGTGGCTTCGTTAAGTCCACACGAGAGAGCGACGCAAAGACAACAAGTGGCGGAGCAACGCTCAACAAACGCCAGCAGCAGCTGCGATGCTAATCTCTCGGCGACAGCTGCCTCAATCGTTTCATCCGACGCTCGGATCAGCAAAGGAGTCCTGCCAGCCTTTCTGGGAAACTTGATCACAGTTCAATTTATTGTTTTTTTTGGGCAACAGAAAGGAACGGAATTGGCTAGCTAGCAAGAGCCTAGCTAGCAAGAGCTTAGTTAGCAAGAGCCCTCGTGATGTTTGTTCCACTAACGAACTGCCATCAAATGACTCATCACAATGACTCCAATGCTAAACCGGCACACCATTTGCCCTTTTGTCCCAATGCGCGACGGCCACATGGCCGACGTGCATCTGATGAGCTATCGACATTTGTCCGATGTTTGACCAACGCGTCACTGACATTTGTATGACTGCCATTTACCTGAACCTCAACTGTCGCTTAAAGGACAACCGACACCATTTTTTTCTTTCCTAACTGACATCAGAAAACCGTTTTATAGCATCTAAAATAGCCAAAACACACAGGCTGATATTTTTAGTCAAATGCAAAACACCAATAAAATTTACTGAAAGTGTCCCAAAATTGCCACAAATGAGCTCGAAACTGGGGAGATTCAGAAAATGCCGCACCCTTGTTCCTGACGTCACTAAAGGATACTCCTTCACACACTGCCTTGCTCCAGAATCAAAACAATGGCTTCAGAGAGTTCAGATTTGGAGAAGATGCGCTCTTGTTACTCACCCAGTTATGAATATGATTCAAAAAGTTCTGAAGAGGAAAGCATAAATGTTTGCAATCGATTAAAGAAGTCCTTCCGTATCAATTGGAGCCGTCTGGACTCCAATGTAGCGCCCAGAAAATGCTCAAGGTGGCGCACAAGCTCTGTTGGAAATGGGCTGATTTGTCCGTTGGGAATTTGTGTCAACTTACACCTTCTTTATGCGCGTTATCGCAATTGGCTGCGACACACAACGTTTCATCATCACGTTATTTATGTAGTTTTCTTTCTAATTTTGCAATCAACAAGGTGTTTTTAGACAGAAAAAGTACCCAAAATGCATTGTGTGTCGGTCAGGGGCGTCCCCTCCGTGACGTCACGTCAGGCATCGTCATCAACTGGAAAACAAGACTACCTGAATATTCAGCGCCAGTCTTAAAAGATAAAATCTCGCTCTATGCGGTGGAATCTTTGTCAAATGCGCTCATTTGAAGTGATTTTACAAATGATGGACACAACTTGTCCGGAGGTGTCGCTTGTCCTTTAACTGCCACTTATCTGACGTTGAACTGACGCACACATAGCATGCAACAGCCATTTAGCTAGCTGAAGCTATTTCTCCGCCTTTGTCTTTGTGGTGTGTGATTGGCTAGGAGGATTTAGGCTCATCTGGGGCGGGCGGCCCAGTTGTCGTGCTTGTGACGAATGAGCGCATGGTGGATAATTGCGTATGGCAAAATGGAGATGGATGTATTCACACGGCACCGGCGCTCCCTTAATGGTACTTAGAGAGCAGACGCCTCGGCCTCGTTCACGCTTACACGCACTTTCTCTCTCTCTCTCTCTCTCGCCCACGCCGGTGTGAAAGACTTCATCGGGGCCATAAAAGTGTCTTGCTCAAGGACACTTGGACCCGGTCTCTAAGGGACTGCAAGGTATCAGAGGGCCATTGAAGATCCCCCCTTCAAGCGTGTTCATGAAGCGCTCCAGTGCACATTGCTCTTCTGTCACAGCCCACTCAAGCGCAATACGCATTTTTTCCTTCTTTTCTTTTACTGGACCGTTACATTTACATGCTAAAGAACATGGTCGCTAACTTTTGTTAGCCTGTTGAAATGAGTGCAGGAGTCAAATTAGACCCTGATGCTGCTGGAAACTTTTCATTTGGCAGAGCAAACTGCTACGATCAAATTTCAAAGAGGCGTGCGCTACGATGCATGGAAGATCGGCCATTTTGTTTTGAAAGCACACATTTTAAGTTAAAAATGTTGCCCATGAACCCCGTTTTTTTTACACCCACAAAATAAATAAATGCATCCATCCATACATACATACATACATACATACATCCACCCACCACACACACACACACACACACACACACACACACACACACACACACACACACACACACACACACACACACACACACATACATATGCAAATAAATAGATAGATACACACATAAACTAACAAATGAGTACATAAATAAATAAGGAAACGAAAAATTATATATAGGTAGGTAGGTAGGTGGGTGGGTGCTTGGGTGAGTTTGGTGGGTGTTTAGGTGGATGATTTGGGTGTGGGGTGGATGGGTTTGGTAGGTAAGTAGGTAGGTTGGTAAGTAGGTAGGTAGATACCATATTTATTCAAGTATAACGCGCACACGTATATAACGCGCACCCGTAATTTTCAATTAAAAATCCGTATAAAATGTTGTTTCACTTTGTCTCGGCTCAGACCAAACATTGTAAGTGACAACACATGCGTCCATGATAAAAATCATTTATTGACAATGTGAACTTCTTCACTTTCTTCGGGTAACAGTATATCAATTAAAATATGAGGAACACTGAATGAAAACTTTGGATATTGGTAATTGTGCAAAACAGCAATGCTTAACTCACGTTTCAGTGTGGGCGAGGCGAGGAAAGGAAATGAAGCGTAGCTAAAGAAATGCTAATCAACAGTCAAAAAGAACGGAATACACGTGATCCGGGTCTTTCCGAGAATCCAAACTGAATAGGCATGGAAATGCTGCCCCCTCCTGGAAGGGATAAAGCATTAAATATAGATGATAATTTTTTTCCCAGGCCTCGTTTATAACGCGCACCCAAACTGAGTTATTTATGGCAGGAAATTTTGCGCGTTATACTCGAAACATACGGTAGATAGGTAGGTTGTTTGGGTTTGGGGGTTGGATGGATGGATGGATAGATGGATAGATAAACAAAGAAGCAGCTTTGGGAGCGGTGTCTGGTGGAATTTGGGGGGGCACTGTGGATGAAACAGGACATTTGGTGGCGTTGTTTGATCATGAGTAGACTGACAAAAATTCTCAGTCAACCATGCACAAAACAAAGCATGAAGTTGTCCATTTTGCTTCAAAATGTCCAAAATGGGGTGATTCTGCTCTTTTTAGATGTTTGACCAAACACCATGCGTGCAACAATCGTGGCGTTCTGAGATTCATCGGCGCCCCCTACGGCCAGGAAGGTTAAAAAAGCAATCAGGATGCTCCAGAAGCTGGACTGCAGAACTTAATGCCTGGCTACAGACCACGGTCATTTTTGTTCCTCTTGCTGCCGCTTTGCCACGCTAAGATCTGCAACAGTGCAGAAACTCGAAGCCTTTTACCCGCACGGGATGTTCCGCAGGGAACGTAGCCGAGACAGCTCGGCTTCTGCGACCAACATATGAGACGGGCGCGGGTGGCGGCGCCGCAAAGGGTCGACACAGGGGTAAGCGATACCGCTGCCGTCGCCCCTGTAGGCTAAAAGAGGCTGCAGGACCGACTAAATGGGGTCATCGGCTCAAGGACTTGAAAGCCTGACGAAATCGACTCGTGTCGCTGACGACGGAACAATATGAGCTGGACGAAAAGGAAGAAGCCTTTTCTTTTCTATCGCGCCGCTGACAACAAAAAAAAGGAAGGAAATCGGCTGGACTTTAGTCACTTCATTTAATAATAATAATAATAATAATAATAATACGTTTTAAGACTCACACTGAATATTCTGGAAGTCTTGTTTTTGAGTAGGTGACGAGTCCGTACGTGACGTCACTGAAGGAACGCCCCTGACCAAAAGAAAGACACATTGTAGCAGTTCTTCCATCACGTCAATGCATTTTCCTGTACTTGTTTGGTCTGAAAACTTCGTGTTGCACCAAAAAGAGGCAGAAGAGGGTGACAAAGCTCAGTGTCAGGAATTATTATTATAATCTCAATCTCGTTGTCAATAATAACTCACATATTTTCCAATGTACGTGTTTTTTCAGCATAGAGTCACGTGAAATTTCTTGCATCCTTTTCACCGTTCTTTCGACGGGCAATCAATGGATCGAAATGTTATTAATGTTTTTTTTTTTCATTCGGTCATGTTTTGAATCATTGGTGAATTGATTGTTTGTAATTAACATAGCGTTAGTATTAAAAAACAACAACAATCGTATGGCAAATGGCTACGTTGAATTGATGTGCCATTTCTGTTTAATTGGTGTTTGGATTCAACGAAGGCTTTGTTCATTTTACACGGAGCGTAATTGCTATTAATCAATTAGCTTAGCTGGAAAAACGCAACAGCTGAAAAATTCAGCTCATTTACTTTTCTGGCAATTGTTTTATTCATTCAATTTTACAGGGTGAGACTGCAAAATAGATAACTGACAAAATAAATAAGTACATAAATACAGTAAATAATGCTGCCTGTATAGTTGACTATATTCGTGCGGTCAAAGGTCAACACTTAAAAAGTGGATTTCCAAAATTTTATTTGAGCAATTGTGCAAGACGCAAAAAGAAAAACACTTTGTTTTGTTGTTTTGGACGCGGAAAGAAGAAAAGAAAGTAACTTGACTGTTGTAATAAACGAGTGATGCTCGAGAGCGGGTTTTTAGTTTAGCGCCGCAGCCACTGCACTAAATGCGGCGTTGCCCGTATGCATTGTTGTGATTGATTAAAGTCCCGCCTGAGTTGCGAGTTATTCCTACTAAGTTGGTGTTGGATGAAGAAGCGAGCGCGCAACCCTTTCATCGGCCAAGAAGTGAAAGCGGAGACTTTTGAAGCGCAAAGACATGAAAGTCAAATTACTCCGCCTCACCTGCACAAACGACGCTTCATTGGACATACGCGTGCGTGTGCGTACTTGTTCCTACATTGCGGATAACGCCAATTGACATTCGGGCTTTTGCTCCCAACTGAATAAATGCAAGCATTGCATTTATAACAACATTATAATAACATTTTTTTTTCTTTTAAATCCTCGTCTCACCCCTCATGGGTGCTGTCTGTCCCCCCATTTTAGCTCGGTTCCTCTAGTTTTTAGGCTCCTCAAGTTTCTCATGTTCCTTCTTTGTTATTATTATGTTATTATACAACATTATAATAAAAATTTATATATATATATATATATATATATTTGTCTTTTTTTTTTTACAACAAACAGCAAGAAGGGCCATTCAACCTTAATTCACTGTGGTGAAAAGCGTCTGGAATTTGTTGCGCATTGTTCTCTTGCCGCTGTTCACGTTCAACTCCTTTTTTAGTGAATAGCCATTGATCGTTGGATAGCCTTCCTTGTGCTGAAAGTGACATTTCGCCAGCTGCCAATTAGAGGCTCTCACATTATTCGCTTCCTCTTTGTCGCTGATTTTCATTGACGTTTGCCGTCGATGCATGTTGCGACTCGCTGCGACTCACAGCAGGGGCCCCGCGGTCTCCTCCCCCCCCCCCGGGGAGGGAGGGATGTCCACAACAAATCAACAGCACAAAGAGTAAATCGATGCGGGATGTTTGACATCGGCAAAAGTGAAGCCACCAGACTTTTGTTACAACTTGCGGGTGGGCCGACACAGTCTCACCATTGGCTGTTTTTTTTGTAGTTGGTCATGGCAAAATATGACATTTTGTTTTTAAATGAGCGAATCACTTCTTTTGTTTGTTGAAATGGTAAAACGGCAAACCTTGGATGAAAAGGTTTCTTCAGCCGTCATCTGTACTTCTTTGAAAGTGTCGGACGTTTCGCTCCTCATCCGAAAAGCTTTGTCAGCAAACTAAAATTGTGTTGTAAAACAACCAAACCCTTCACCAAATCACCATGGTGGTTTAAGGTTTCATTTGGATCGCGCTTACAACAGACTTCTTAGATCGTTACCACATAGGCTTAGTCATGCTGATGAGGTGAATGCCAGGGCGAATGGGGCAATCAGACCCTATCATAGACAATAATCAGACAGGACAAAAGAGGTCATCAGATTAGCTTCAGCAAGTCGTCCACTTCGCCAACCTTAGAGCAGGGACCTATCAAAGCCGAGGTCTGGCTCCGCCTCCTATGTCCATTAGGGATCTATCTATCTATCTATCTATCTATCTATCTATTTATCCATCTATCTGCCTGTATATATATATATATATATATATATATATATATATATATATATATATATATATATATATATATATATATATAGGGCTAGAGCTACCAGCTACCTGAAGTCTGTTGTAAGCACGATCCAAATTAAACCTTAAACCACCATCGTGATTTATTGAAGGGTTTTGTTGTTTTACAACACAAGTTTAGTTCGTTGACGAAGCTTTTCGTATGAAGAACGAGCGAAACATCCGACACCTTGAAAGAAGTACAGATGACGGCTGAAGAAAACCTTTTCATCGATGGACCATTCCTGTAGGACTGAGAGCTCCCACAAAACAGGAAAGTGTTCCATAGCCCTCGCGCTTCGAAGCCCTTTTTGTGCACACAATTTTGGACACAAATGGTGAAAATGATGTCAATGGCAGAGCTCACAACGATTTCTTTGCAAAGGCACAATTCAAGCCTCCCACAGCTTTTTTTTCACGGGCAAAACAACCTTATGGAGAAAAAAAAATGCAACTTTTGTTCAACATGGAAGTTTTTTGTTGACAAAAGTGTCATTTTTGCAGTGTACAACACAACGTGAGGGTCTCTAGTACGGTGTTTGTCCGTTTGTCCTTGAAACTCTCATCTTGGTTCTGTCTTTCTCGCTTTTTGCTATCGTCTCTGTTCTTTTTCATGTGGCGCTCGCTCCCTCGTTCGCTTTTATCCCATAATTAGCCATAATGATCTCCAGACGGCTTCGCATCCAGGTAGATTTCCTGGCTTCTGCTTCTTGTCATGCAGGCAGCCTTCCGGGCTCATCACCGTCCTCCTTTCGAGCTCAATTGGAGCCTTTTGTGAGCAAATATGGCCTTTTGATGTTGGCATGACCACTGGTATCAATTTTCTGGGGCTTTGAGGGAGCGCTTTGCGGTGTCCCGTTGTTGCGATGAAATAAAACTTTTAGGGGTCAATTTATCATTTTTGCAGATTGCATTGAAACGAGAAGGCAGACATTTTTTTTTTGCACACCAATTTTTTTTTACTTTTACTTTATCTCTTCATCTATTAATCTCATCGCTCATTCACTGCCAGAAATGTGCAAAAACGTGTCCACTTCAGTGCCAGGGTTTTTGTCATTTCCCAATCAAATTGCAGGACCCACAGAATATTGAGTTTTAGGACAACATAAATATTCAATTCAGCGTAAGAAACCCTAGATTCTCTTCTTTCATCAGAAATAAAGAGTTAATTCCTAAACGATATGGATCTGGAGTGATCTGAGCTTGAAATGGGGGCGGCTGTACAAAAGGCAAATACTGCCTTCGGGTGGAAGGGAAAAAAACATTGCCAGAGGTCCGAACAGCGCTTTATTGGCACCACCCACTCCCCCCACCGCTTGAAAAAACATAATCCGAACAAATTCGGGAATGGCGCTCCATGTCATATTTACAATTCCCAAATACACTTGGGAATGGCATTGCAAGAGTTAATCTAATAAAAATGTCAAGTGTATACTGTGCAAAAGCGTTTCCTAAAAAAACTGTACATAGTGCACAGTTAGTTGTTTATTCCATGATTTGTTTATTTCTTTATTGTCACCAACGATCGCATTACAGCGATGGGTGAAATATTGCACTTTAGTGGTGAACTAAACAGTCCGGGGAAAAGCCCCCCCCCCCCCCCCCCCCCCCTCCACAGCCTCTCAACCGAACCCGCTCGCTTTAATCCCGTAATTAGCCGCAATTATCTCAACACATTCAAGAGAGGCGACTGATTTGCATTCACGTATCGCCGCTTCTACTTGGAACGCAGCGGCTTATCTCTCCTCGCTTTTCGCGCTCCACCTGCACCTTTCGTCGCTACCCCCGCAATGCCCCCAGCCCATTGTCCAAGGGCGAGATGTTTGGTCCTCCAAAGCAAAGGCGGGTTAAAAAGAAAAGACGCAAGAGACAACAGAGGCCTTCAGAAGTAGCAGATGATGCCTTTAATCCCACAAAAGGAGTCATTATGGTCATTATCTCTAATGGGAAGCTTTGTGCCGGGCCTGTGATATGTTTAGTAGATGACGGCGAGCTTAATAGATGGCGCCAGGCCCCGCATTAATGAGACACAGGTAAAAACTAGTCCAGGGTGCTGCGACGACACACCGGAGAAGGTGACGCGGAAACATGGAGTTGCTGGACGAACAAGCCAATGGCGCGCAAAAAGAGGCCATGACGGACGCGTCGCAAATGGAGCTTTATGAAGCCCTGGTGAAGCAGCATGTGGTTCTTTGTTGTTGGAGGATCTGTTCTGAGTAGCAGTGGGGTGTTGGAGTATTGAATTCAAAAATGAAAGAATGCTGGAGAATCGGGGGCGGGGAACATTGGGCAAAAATCTTCCACCTCCTTGTTAGCAGTTGTTTTAGTCGCACTCACCAATAAATAGAGCAGGAAAATAGACGATACCATTGTCCAAACTCTCATATCATCAAAATCAAAGGCGAGGGGCTGACCGCTTTGTGGTTGGACTTTGGACTCACCTCGTACTGGGTGATGACTCCGTTGGTCTCGTTGGGCGCTTTCCACTGGAGGAAGATCTTGTCCTCGTAGGGCGTGTCCTGTATGGACTCCTTGGGCACCGAGCCGGGCACTGCAAACACACGCGCAAAAACATCGGAAATCTGCCTAGCAACAAGTGCGCTTTCGGGAACTGTCCTGGCGAGAGCAAGAACGCAACAACACAACACAAGACACTACATATTCATTTAGATCGCGCTTTAACAAATGCTGAAGCTGTTACAAAGCGTTTAACGTGGACAGCAATCACATACGGCGAGACCATGGCTTAAGAACTGAATTGGTTCCTGCAAATAACAATAAGATCTTAAAAAGAACTCTTAAATGTAGAGGGAGCCAGTGAAGGGATGCCAGAGTAGCTAGAGTTATGTGCTCCCTCTTACGAGTACCAGTCAAGAGGCGAGCAGCGGCATTGTGGACCAGCTGGAGACGCTTCGTGGAGGATTGCCTGACTCCAAAGTCAAGCGTATTACAGTCATCGAGCCGAGATGCGACGAAGCCACAAATTGCCGCTTCTCGGTGCTCGTGAAAAACAACAGGTTTTATTTTAGTGGCAATTTTTTGTCATCCATGTTGTGTGAATCATTGCACGATGTTGTTGCAACATCCTTGCGACCAGTTTTCTAGCAAACGAGATACGCACGTCTCACACCAAGCACAAAACAAGGGATGGCGAGTTAAACAATCAAGCGCAATAACATCGTTTGCTCGGATCAATGGCCTTTCTTTCCATTGCTTTTTGGGGGGTTAAAAAAAAGAGCAAAACAAAATCAAACTGGAAGGCGATTTAAAGCGTTTTAAAGGCCGTAATGAGTGCGATCCATCAAGCGGCGCGCCGGCGACATCTTGGCCGTGTCATGAAGAATGTTTTTTTCCCCGCAGACGGACACGTTAACAAATAGCCGGCAAAGCGCTACAAAGACCATTTTCATTTGGTCATTAAAATGCGTTGATGAGTCCCACCCGCAAATCAAATCAGTCGCACAAAGAAATGCAATTACATTCTGTCCTTTACGTTCGCCACATTATCATTCGCCGCTGTGCGTGTGTGCATGTGTGTGAGTGTCTGCATGTTTGTTGCTTTTTGTGTTAGTGTGTCAAGGGTCGCCACAGTGAATCAATGTCCTCCATCTAACCCAGCTTTGTATATTATTATTATTATTAGTAGTAGTAGTAGTAGTAGTATTTTTTAAAAATACACATTTTCTCATATTTCCTGCTCCTGTATTAAATTATTTCTTTGTGTTTTTCAAAAAAAATCTACCCCCAAAATATTATTATTATTATTAGTAGTAGTAGTAGTAGTAGTATTTTTTAAAAATACACATTTTCTCATATTTCCTGCTCCTGTATTAAATTATTTCTTTGTGTTTTTAAAAAAATCTACCCCCAAAATATTATTATTATTATTATTATTATTATTATTATTATAGTAGTAGTAGTAGTAGTAGTAGTAGTAGTAGTAGTAGTAATAGTAGTAGTAGTAGTGTTATTATTATTATTTGTAATAATACACATTTTCTCATATTTCCTGCTCCTGTCTTAAATTATTTCTTTGTGTTTTTGAAAAAAAAAAATCTACGCCCCCCCCAAAAAAAAAAAACTATTTTTTTTGTATTGTTTGCAATCATTGCACACAACGTTTCCTGTCATTAGCGACGACACGAGGCAGTAATGGGCACGTTCCAGCGCAATCTTTGCTCATGTCGCCAATGATTCGTGCGGGGAATGACGCTAAACGACGCTTGCTCAGATTACATCTGTCGCAGATCAACGAAAAAACCAAAACATGTGGCCGCCATTTGTGACATGATTGCTTTTCTTCTCTTCTTTGCTTGGATTTGTTTTCAAGCGAGCCGCTGGTCTGAGTTTGGCCAAACGCGTCCTACCGTCTTCTTCGGTCTGCTTGACGATCTCCTCGCTCTCTTTGCTGCCTTCGGCGTTGGCCAAAACCAGTCGCAGTTTGACGGTAACGGACGGCCGGAGGTCCCTCAGGGTGTAGCGAGAAGATGTCTGGATCAGCTCCTCGTAAGCAAACTCCTGCTGATTGAACACGTATTGGTACTGCACCTGCAGGGGGAGACAGCGCCTGTGTTGAAAACGCTTCCTGAACTGGAGAAAAAAGTATTGGGACACATACGGAAAAAAAAGGGGTTGTGGCGGCGGCGTGGGGAGGCATATTTATGTACCGTAAGATTGTAGCTGTGGCATCGCGTGACGGCGTAACCGAACGTCTCCCATTGGATGGTCAAGAGTCGGGCGCGGACGTCCACCACGTTGACATTTTGCGGCCCGTGGACGGGATCTGGGAGACACGCACAATGTTTTGGGTCTCAAGTCAAAAGTCTTTCAAGCTAACCCGCAATGAGCACACAATGCATTTTGGGTACTTTTTTCAGCTGAAAAAAACTGTGTTGATGTCGAAATTAGAAGGAAAACGACATCCATAACGCGATGGTGAATCGTTGTGTGTCGCAGCCAATTGTGCTAACACGCATAAAGAAGGTGTACGTTGACACAAATTGCCAGCGCACAAATCAGCCCATTTCCAACGGAGCTTGGGCGCCATCTTGTGCATTTTCTGGGCGCTACATTGGAGTCCAGACGGCTCGAATTGATACGGAGGACTTCTTTAATCAATTGCAAACATTTATGTTTTCCTCTTCGGAACTATTTGAATCATATTCATAACTGGATGAGTAACAAGAAAGGATCTTTTCCCAAATCTGAACTCTCTGAAGCCATTGGTTTGATTCTGGAGCAAGGCAGTTTGTGAAGGAGTATCCTGGCGTGACGTCACCAACAAGGGGGCGGGACTTTCTGAATCTGCCCAGTTTCCAGTTCATTTTGTGGCAGTTTTGGGACACTTGAAGTCATTATTTATTGGTGTTTTGCATTTGACTAAAAATATCATCCTGCGTGTTTTGGCTATTTTAGATGCTATAAAACTTCTTTTTCTGATGTCAGTTAGGAAATAAAAAATAGTGTCGGTTGTCCACGCAAGATTAGCCGCAATGAGAGATTAGACGCAGATCAAAGCCATCTGATCGGGATCAAGTTTGATCGATTGGAGTAGTGAGCAACGGGATTAGACGGGGGGGGGGGGGGGGTCAGTGACGGTCTGCTAATTTTTTTGAGGGAGGTATCATGTGGCCTGTTTGAGGCCCCCCTGCACAAAGCCTGTCGTGCTTTCAGGAATCAGCATGTCGATTTAAAGGCAACAATCCCGTCAAGTAATCTTCGGATTTTTGGATCCATCTAATCTACTCTTGGTCAAAGATGGACATTTGGAAGCTCTCGTGAAGAGAAGTCGCAACTGCAGTTTTTGTTTGGTGGCGTTTTCTTAGTTTATTGGAAACAGCGAAACGGGGATGCGCCATTTGACTCCAGATGAGATATTGACATCATTAAACATATTTCAGTGAAACAAAATGGCCACACCACAGGCTGTGTGCCTCATGAATATTTTTCGAGTGTATAAGCAATATCCTGTACTTTAATTTCTGTGGTGACGCAATAGCTCGATCTGATAGATGGACGCACCATCATGATCGCAAAAGGGCATTTGATATCACAGTGGCTCATGAGCCTCATGCTGCTTCACTCAAAACAAAAAGACTTGCTCGCACACAGCAGCTTGTTGTGCCTCCATGTCTCAATCCCGCAGGAGACGCAGACAAATAATCAGATTGAGCAAGATTAGGCCCTTAACAAAAACCTCCGATGGACTCCAAGTTGCTTGGCTACTCGGATGAACGGCAGCCATTTTTTTGTTAATCTGGCAATGGACGGAGAGGAGCTAATCTGGACGGATAATCTGACTGCTCCGCAGAGCAACGCGAATTTGGTGCACAAACCCAGATTAACTTCTTGAAATAAACCCTTTGGTTGGTTGCAAGATATCAAGCCCCGCAGGTGGGCAATGAAGCCCGCAGTAGACAGATTTGAAACGCTTGACTGGATGGATGGATGGATGGATGGATAGATAGATAGATAGATAGATAGATAGATAGATAGATAGATAGATAGATAGATAGATAGATAGATAGATAGATAGATAGATAGATAGATAGATAGATAGATAGATAGATAGATAGATAGATGGGTGAATTTTGGTGGATTCTTGCATGGATGGATGATGTTGTATGTATGGATGATGTATGGATGGATGGATGGATGGATTAATGGGTGGGTGAATTTGGGTGGTTGCTTGGATGGATGGATGTAACATGTAACGTGATCAACATGTAGGTGGATGGATAACAGATGTATGACGAGGTAACCAGTCAATTGAAGAGACCAAATTTGCCTTTCAAAATAAAAGCTCAGTAAGTTGCTGGGGGGCCAGGGGGGGTTTGAGGTCAACTTTGGAAAGTTGTATCAACTTGACAACTAACCGCAGTGGTCCAATCCAATCGTAGCTTCCAAGTCTCTCTGTGCTCTTGCGTTTGCCTTTTCATCTGCCCGCAACACAACAGCGAAGACCCGTTTATTTCTCTGCGTTCTTTTCTCGATTGGCGTCTGGTCGGAGCGTATCTTCTTTCTATTCATGACACACCTTTGTAGTTACACACCAGTGATGTCTGCCGTCGGCAGCGAGATAAGGGGCCATTTGGATCCCCAAGTGTGGGCGCGTATACGATGACGTGCGCGTGCGTTAGCGTTAGCGCCAGACGGAGGCCATCAACAGGCAGCCCTTGTCTGCACCATTAATGAGGAAGAAATCCCATCAGCTGACGGCCTTGCAATAACAGACTTGGCCCGTGTGTGCGCGTGCACGCGCACGTCTGCGTGTGCGTGTTGATCTTCGAACGCGTCAAATTCATTTATTTGAGGACAAAATGTGGAAGAAAACAAAATACTCAAACATTCAAATGGTATATCTTCCTATAATATAGGACTATATAGTGTCCATATGTTCATGAATGTGGGCTTGGATGTACTTTTACGTGTGTGTGTGTGTGTGTGTGTGTGTGTGTGTGTGTGTGTGTGTGTGTGTGTGTGTGTGTGTGTGTGTGTGTGTGTGTGTGTGTGTGTGTGTGTGTGTGTGTGTGTGTGTGTGTGTGTGTCTGAGCATTTTGTAAAAGCCCAGATGCATTTGTGTACGGTGGGGCCTTGGCTTATGAACTTTATTGGTTCCCAGACAGAGTGTGTAAGGCGAAAAGTGTGTATCCCAAAAATTAATTTCCCATAGGAAACCATTACAATGAGAATAATCCGTTCCCAGGTCTCCATAAAATATAATTTTCAACTAAATAGGCCTTAAAACTACACACAACATATCTTATTCTAAATCAGATATCTTATTCTATGTATAATAAATGTGCTATTGTATTGTCATGAAAGAAATACACTGCACTGTACAATAAAGTCACTTTATTTACATTTGTGATGGTCTTTGGTGGCTCTTAATTGACACCTGTTGCTTTCTGACTTGTAAGGTCTTACGAAACTGAGGCATCACATTATCATTCATCATGGTGATGATTCTCATAGTCTTTTCTGTGTGAATGTGTGTGCATGTGCGTGTGTGTGTCTGAGCATTTTGTCAAAGCCAAGATGCATTTGTATGTATGTTTCTGTGTGTGTGCGTGTGCCTGTCCGTCTGTCTGTCTGTCTGTCTGTGTGTGTATGTGTGTGTGTGTGTGAGTGTGTGTCTGGGCCACTTGAGGATAAAATCTAAAAAATCATTTTCAGTCTTTGATGGCCCATATAGAGGGCTCACGTGTGTGTGTGTGTGTGTGTGTGTGTGTGTGTGTGTGTGTGTGTGTGTGTGTGTGTGTGTGTGTGTGTGTGTGTGTGTGTGTGTGTGTGTGTGTGTGTGTGTGTGTGTGTGTGTATGCGTGTGTGTGTTAGCCAAAGGCTGACAGCATGAAAGGCATTAAAGAGCACACAGGTTGGGCTTTAATTGGTCTGCTTCCATAATTGGCCTGTTGGGGCAGATTTGTTACCCGGGCAACGAGCTAGTTTCACTAAAGTTAGTATCCGCGGGGGGCCAAAAGAGGGAAGGGGGGGTGGGCAACCGGGTGGATGGGTTGCGAGAGCCGATGTTCGTATCGGAGGAGAAGAGTCAAGAGACCAGCAATGAGGCGTGAAGAGAATGTCAACCGGTGCCGAAAAACATTCAAAGGAGCCTGGAAAAGCTACGTGGTCCAGCTTCTTTCGTCTTGCGGCTTTGTTCATTTGTCTCGGGAAGACTTAGCCAACGACAGACGCTCCCCTACTTACAAACGACGATACATACGAACATTTTTTACGGGTATGTTGAAAAATGTTCAGACAGAGATGCTGTAAATTATAATAATCATAGATTTTTGTATTACTTGCCTTTTTCCGTGTCGTGCTACTTTCCGCCGTTAATACCGATGTGAGGCACTGTGAGAGCTCTCTCCCTCTCTCTTACATATGAAGTATTCTCTCCAGTTGTACAAGTACATATATTTATCGAGCATATATTTTATTAAAGGTTTAGTGATCAGTACAAACCTATACAGTTTACTTATACAAGCCTTAAAGGACAACCGACACCATTTTTTTTGTTTCCTAACTGACGTTTTATTGCATCTAAAATAGCCAAAACACGCCGGCTGATATTTTTAGTCAAATGCAAAACACCAATAAAAATGACTTCAAGTGTCCCAAAACCGCCACAAAATGAGCTCGGAACTGAGGAGATTCAGAAAGTCCCGCCCCCTTGTTCGTGACATCACATCATGATACTCCTTCACAAACTGCCTTGCTTCAGAATCAAAACAATGGCTTCAGAGAGTTCAGATTGGGAGACGGTGCTTTCTTGTTACTCATCCAGTTATGAATATGATTTAAATAGTTCCGAAGAGGAAAGCATAAATGTTTGCAATCGATTAAAGAAGTCCTTCCATATCAATTTGAGCGATCTGGACTACAATGTTGCGCCCAGAACATGCACAATTGTCTGCAAGTTTTCCTTCTAATTTCGCCATCAACATGGTGTTTGCAGACAAAAAAAAGTACCCAAAATGCATTGTGTGTTGCTTTCTTGGTCAGGGGCGTTCCCTCCATGACGTCACGTCAGGCTTCGTCATCATCTCGAAAACAAGACTTCATGAATATTCAGCGCGAGTCTTAAAAGGTAAAATGTAGCTCTACGCGCTGGAATCTTTGTCAAATGCGCTCAGTAAAAGTCATTTGAAGTGATTTTACAAATTATGGACGCAACTTATCCGGAGGTGTCGGTTGTCCTTTAAACATATTTATATTAGCCTTAAATATATACAAAACATAGCAGTGAAGCAACTTACGAACAAATTCAACTTACAAACGACCGTTCGGAACGTATTTAGTTCGTAAATTGGGGAGCGTCTGCACACATCTTGACGTGAACGCCATCAAATGACATGAAGCAAGGTTGGAGAATATGTTAAGAGGTTCATTGCCGGACCAGTTTGGAGGATGTGAGAAAAAAACACACTTAGCCATGCAACCGAGATGAACCGAGTTCACCGAACGCATCATCGAGTGCGTCTGTGTTCTAAGGGGCATACGGCGTTTTTGCGTGTGTTTGTGTTACGTGTGTGTGTGTGTGTGTATGTGTGTGTCTTTGCGGGGAGCTCATTAGAAGACTAGAGTGACCCCTCTGTTCTCTGTCCAGCGTCTAACGAGCACCGAGAGCTTCAGGGAAAAGAGATGCATTGGAAAGTGCGGGCGGGTGGGGGTGAGCACACACACTCTACAAAGCGTAACACACAAAAAAGAGACAAGAAAGAGGACGATTCGGTGAGGACCCCCCCCCCAAAAAAAAAAGCTTTTGTCATATTATATCAATATTTTGAGTTCTCCCGACTCAAATGATCAAACATTTTTTTACCACACTGCCAATATTTGTTTTTTGCAAAATGTTTCATCAGGACGGAAAAGACTTAAAATGTTGTGTTATTTTTATCCGACAGATACTTTCTTTCATCATGAGTGAGTTGGCCAAACGGAAGGAAACCCGGTCGCTAACGGGGTCGCTAACGAGGTCGCTAACGGGGTCGCTGACGAGGTCGCTAACGGGTCATTGTCACTCAAATTGCAGGACCAACAGAATTTTGACTTGTAGCATGACAAACATTCAATGCAGCGTGAGAAACTTTATTAGACTCTCTACTTTTATAAAAAAAAAAAAAAAAAAGTTAATTCCTAAATGATATGGATCTGGAGTTATATGAACTTCAAATGGGGGCACATGTCCAAAATACAATGCAATGCATACATATTGATTGATATAGCGTTTTTTTTTTTTTACTTCATGTTACTTCCAGGTAGCGTGAATGCTAGCGTGTGTGGCTGCCGCTGCTCACCCGCAGAAAAAATATCCTGTGACTGTCAAGTGTCCTTGAGAGTTTTGAAAGGCGCTTATAAATGAAATGTATTATTATTATTATTATGAAATGCTGCTTTCTTTTTCCGTCCATTTTTTAGACGGCTTTATCCTCATTAGGGTGACAGGGGGAGCTGGAGCCTATCCCAGCTGTCTTTGGGCGCTTGGCGGGGGACACCCTGAATTGCGCCCATGCGTATGTGGAACAGTTGCGGCTTGGAATTGAAGCGGATTTACGTGGGACAGAAGATGTGAGACAATGTCTTTTCGTCAATGGATGCTACAGCTTATGTGTTTGCTTTCATCATTTTGCTTGTATCAGACGTACACGTTCCACCACGACGTCCACTGGTGCAAAGGAAGCTTTGATCCTCTCCCCTTTCATCTAGAATTGCTTCATGTGACTTCGTGCGACTGTAAAGTGACCTTGAGAGTTTTGAAAGGTGCTTAGAAATGAAATGGATTATTTCTGTCATATCATATTTTATGACTGCCTGATTGCCCCATTCTTCCTGGTATCACCTCATCAACATGACTAAGCCTACGTGGCCGAAACTAGCAGGGACCTATCGGAGCAGTGTCCGGCACCGCCACGTCTGGACAGTAGGGATATAGATATATATATATAGGGCCGATACTACCAGTAAGACTTTAGTTTGCTGAAGAAGCATCTTGGATAAGAAGCGAAACGTCCGACACCTTCAAAGAAGTCCAGATAACGGACGCCTGAAGAAACCTTTTCATCCTCAAACCACCAGGGTGATTTAGTGAAGGGTTTTGTCGTTTGACAACACAACTTTAATTCGCTGACGAAGCTTTTCGGATGAAGAGCGAAATGTACGTATCCTGACATTGATTGACAAGACGTTGGCGGATGGCTACCTTTGGTAATCTAAACCAACTATCGCCCGAAAAGACGGCGACGAGCCGCGGCAGGAAAGATTGACGAGCGCACGCTCGGAACAAGACGTGTTGATGTGACTTTACGACGCATGCAGCCTACGGCTTTCATCAATCCATTTGCTTTTTATGGCTTTTTTTTTTTTGGGGGGGGGGGGGGACGTTTCAGATGAGCCAGTGGGAATTCCCCCCCCCCAAAAAAGTCCGTTTCTCTCTCCTTGCGAAGGGACACGGGAGGCTCTAATTGGCCGAAGGACATTAGCCTAACGAGGCCAATTGTGACGTTCTCCCTGACATTTACCGTCACCTCCCCTTGGGTGGGAGTTGAGCCGGGGGGGCCCGTCACTCTTCCTTTGTCAGCCAATTAGAAGGCCCCTTCAGGTGCTTAACCTCGCCAACCTCTGCCTCAATCGCCGCTTTTCTCTTTTTGCACTTCATATGGCTTCTCATCACTTCCCAATTCCGCTTCCCAAAAATCCTGCGCATGCTTTTATTGGGTCTTTTTATTTATTTATTTATTTATTTTCGAGAAGACAGATGTTCAGCGTGAAATGGGCCAATTCAGTATTGAGTTGCTTAAAGGACAACCGACACCTCCGGACAAATTGTGTCCATCATTTGTCAAATGACTTCTACAGAACGCATTTGAAAAAGATTCCAGCGCATAGAGCGAGATTTTACATTTTAAGACTCACGCTGAATATTTGTGAAATCTTGTTTTCGAGTTGATGACGAGTCTGACGTGACGTCACTGAAGGAACGCCCCTGACCGAGAAAGCGACACAAAATGCATTTTGGGTACATTGTTTCATCTCAAAACACTGCGTTGATTGCGAAATTAGAAGGAAAACTACATCAATAACACGATAGTAAATTGTTGTGTCGCAGCCAATTGCAGTAAGACGCATAAAGAAAGTGTAAGTGAAGAGCATAAATGTTTGCCATCGATTAAAGAAGTCCTTCCGTGTGATTTTGAGGCGTCTGGACTCCCATGTAGCATGCTCCGTTGGAAATGGGTTGGCATTGTGTGTCGCTTTCTCGGTCAGGGGCGTTCCCTCCGTGACGTCACTTAGAGCAGCGTCATCACCTCACGAAAACTTGTCCGAAGGTGTCGGTTGTCCTTTAAAGGGCCGTCCGTGCCCCACAACACCCGAGAGGGCGGCCATTTTGATTTGATGCGGCCATTTTTGTCTCACAAGGATTTAAAAGAAAACACAGCCTTGATAGCCAGTTTGACTCAAAGTGAAATTTGGCAGACATGTCAATCATAATTCAACCCACAAAATTCTACACTTCTGTCTACGATTTAGATGAGAAATGAATCACATACCAGCGCATTTAGTTCTGGTGACCAGAGGCGGTCCGGGCGGTCCCGTCCCTCCTTCGCCGGGTCTGGACAGCAGCACCTTGATCTCATACTCCACATCGGGGTCCAAGTGCCACAGTTTATAGGTGGGCGCGTCCACCACGTGGGTCTCGGCCCAGTTTCCTGAGGTGGTGCGGTACTCCACCTCCTTCAGGATGATGGGCCCATCGCCAATAATGCTGTTGGCGTTGGGCTTGATCCACAGGTAGGTGGCGCCCACCGCCAGGAGCTCAGGTGGGGCGATGGGGGTGGGCGGCGCTGTGAAATGTAACAAAACAATTATTAGGAGCCATGGCTCTTTTTTTTTTTTTTTGTCGTTAAATCCTTCACTGCCAGACGATCCACTCCAGTGCCTGGGATTTTGTCATTTTCACTCAAATTGTAGGACCCACACAATATTGATACTATTGACATTGAATATTGATAATATTAACACGACGTATATTTTTATTCAAATGCAAACCACCAATCAAAATGACTTCAAGTGTCCAAAATCTGCAAAAAAATTGAGCTGCGAATTGTGCATTTTCAGAAAGTCCCGCCCCCAGATCGTGACATCACACCAAGACGTCTTGCCTTGCTGGAGAATCAAAACAATGGCTTCAGATTCGGAGAAGATGCTTTCATCCAGTTATGAATATGATTCAAATAGTTCTGAAGAGGAAAGCATACATGTTTGCAATTGATTAAAGAAGTCGTTCCGTGTCATTTTGAGGCATCTGGACTGCAATGTAGCGTCCCAGAAAAGAGGCAGAAAATGGCGACCAAGCTCCCTGTGAGGAATTAATCAGCCCCTTTCCACAGGCTGATAAATTCCTTATATGGAGCTTGGTCGCCCTCTTCTGGCTCTTTTTGGTGCAACATGACGTTTTCAGACCAAACAAGCACAGCAAAATGCATTGACATGATGGAAGGACTGCTTGATGTGTTCTTTTTTTCGGTCAGGGACGATCCTTCAGTGACGTAACGCGAGGACTCGTCACCAACTCGAAAACAAGACTTCATGAATATTCAGCGCGAGTCTTAGAAGGTAAAATATCGCTATATGTGGTGGAATCTTTGTCAAATACGCTCAGTAGAAGTCATTTGAAGCCATTTTACAAATTATGGACACAACTTGTCTGGAGACGTCGGTTGTCCTTTAAGTCTTACTGGTAGTATTTCCCTGTGTATATATCCCTACTGTCCAAACATGGCGGTGCCGGACACAGCTATGATAGGTCCCTGCTCTCTAATGAGGTGATACCGGAGCAAGTAGGGCAATCAGGCCAGTCGTTAGTCAGGACAATAGAAGTAATCGGTGTCGCCGCAGGGAGTAGTCCTCTGCTCCCCCCAACCTGAGAGCAGGGAACTATCATAGCAGTGTCCGGCACCGCCAGGTCTGGACAGTAGGGAATATATATAGGGCCGAAACCTTTTCATCGATGGACCACTCCTCTACGACTGAGAGCTTACACAGATGTATTAAGTAAAACAAAAAAATAATTATAATAATACAAAATAAAACAATAAAAGAAGAAAGGTTTGATTAAATGTAAGAAGTAAAAGTTTTTAGCTGTAAAACTCATTTGTCACGTTTGTTGACAGCAAGTCGAGAAGCGGGCTGTCACATCTAAAAGCTTTTGGCTTCTTTACGACTTCAATTTCAGGCGCGCGCACGCACACACACACACACACACACACACACACACACACACACACACACACACACACACACACACACGCACACGCACACGCACACACACACATTTGTACTCATATTTATATTTGGATTTAGATTTATACACTGACTGGCTTTATTAACATGTGGGAGAAGGTGCACTGACCCGTATATTTGGCTTCCCTGAAGGCCGCTTCGGAATATTTATGAATACAATTTATGGATGAAGTCTGCAGGGCCGGCCAGCCAGCTGTCAATCACTCACTCACTCAAGTAGAGACACACAAGCACACTCGCTCATATTTTTTCGCAACCACGAGCAACACAATGAATGGTGCCTTGAGATACAATGACCACCTGGACGTTTTGGGTTTTTTTGGTGTTTGTTTTTTTAATCTTAGACTAAATAAAACATTTCGGAGCACCACTGATAGAGATTCGACAGAATAAGAAGTTATCACAGTTAAAAGTTTCATGCTTAGCTGGACAAACAAACAATAGGACACAGTCAAGGCGCAAATGGCCACAGTCAATCTGAGTGAAACAGACACAGCCTCTCAAAATGTCATCTTCATCGAGAAGATCTGGCCTTGGACAGAATTTAGGACTTGGGAAACTCCTTCATCACCGAAGCAATTCACGACTTGAGACTCCTTCACAGGAAGAGCTCATTAGTCAGGTTACAAATTTATCAGTTCATGGAAGAGACATTGTTTTATTGCTTACAGCTGTTTGCGCTCAGAACGTGGCATTCTAATGGAGAAAACGATGTTTTACTAATGTATCACTTTAATTTGCATATACACTCAATAATGGTCATGGAACAAGTTGTGCTCACATGTCAAAGCATAACCATTGTGCATAAGAGAAATAAAAACAAGCGGCTCAAATGAAGCTCTCAACAGTCTGACAGCAGCCTGCAAGCTTGGAGTGAGCTCTTGTTTGTGTTTGCATGTGTGGTTGCGCGTGTCCGTGTTTGATTGACAGCTGTCTACAGGAGTCGTTTATTCTCAAGTGCTCAAGTCAAACCCACACTGTTGCTTCAAGGACAACCAACAGCATTTTTTTGTTTCTTAACTGTCATCACAAAAATGTTTTATAGCATCTAAAAGAGCCAAAACACGCAGGATGATATTTTTAGACAAATGCAAATCACCAATAAAAATGACTTCAAGTGTCCCAAAACTGCCACAAATTAGCTCGAAACTGGGGATTTTCAGAAAGTCCCGCCCCCAGTTCGTGACGTCACGCCAAGACGTCTTGCCTTGCTCGAGAATCAAAACAATGGCTTCAGATTGGGAGAAGATGCTTTCTTGTTACTCATCCAGTTATGAATATGATTTAAATCGCTCTGTAAAGGAAAGCATAAATGTTTGCAATCGATGAAAGAAGTTCTTCCATATCAATTCCAGCCGTCTGGAATCCGATGTAGCTCCCAGAAAATGCACAAGATGTCGCACAAGCTCCGTTGGAAATGGCTGATTTGTCCGCTGGGAATTTGTGTCAACTTCACACCTTCTTTATGCGTTTACTGCAATTGGCTGCAACACACAACGATTCACCGTCACATTATTGATGTCGTTTTGCTTCTAATTTCGCCATCAACACGGTGTTTTCAAAATGCATTGTGTGTGGCTTTCTCGGTCAGGGGCGTTTCCTCCGTGACGTCACTTAAGGCATCGTCATCAACTGGAAACCCTAACTTCGGCTCAAAATCCTTATTTGTTTAGCCAAACGAAGGCTTGAAAGCGGAAGGTTTGTTTCCGACCTTGAAACTATGTCAGCTCAACTGGACTTGAAACCCAACTTTTGACTGCTTTACCGGCGCCTGAAACCCCACCAAGCCAACTTGGACTCATGTTTCCATGTTCTTCCTCTGCTTGCGTCTGTGTAAGCTCTCAGTCATACGGGAGTGGTCCATCGATGAAAAGGTTTCTTCCTCTGCTTGATTTATTTCAACTTTTCACCCCTTTGCTCCTCTTCCTCAGTCATCCTCTCCAGCTCATACCTGGTCATGCATTACTTATATTCCTCCTCAGAAATTCTCTAAGAAGCGTCCTATCTTGCTATCACACACACACACACACACACACACACACACACACACACACACACACACACACACACACACACACACACACACACACACACACACACACACACACACACACACACAGAGGGTGCTGTACATGAAAGAAAAGGAAGGATGGTGACGGAATATCAACGATGCCACTGACTTTACAACTTCCTGTGCTGGAAACAACAAGACAGACTTTTTTTGTTTACATTTGTATGTGATACACCAAATGTTCACATATTTCACACGTCAATATGAAACTGTTCAACTCGGGCTGGACTGAAGAAGACAATTTTCTCATGAAAATGAAGATACTTAGTCAAATGACTAATATCAGTGACGCACTAATGAGCTGTGAGAGGAGCTGAGAAACAACAGAACAGATTCAGTTTATGAACTGTGGGGGAAAAAAAAGTGTGAAAATTACTTGGTGTGAGGCGGGAGCACGGATTAATGTCATTACCATTCATTTCAATGGGAAAAGACGATTTGGGAGACAATTCAAACCATTCCAAATTGAAACTCCGATCTTTTTGGATTTTTTTCACAAGACGGGATTCCAACATAAATGCTGACATCTTACTTCCTCATTCCCTCAATATGTCCACAAAAATTGCTCTGTCAATGTTCTTTTTTTATTGTTCTGATTGATAAGAGTGAACACGCGGTGGCGCTGCTGTGAGGGCTTCGAAAGGAGGACGGCGGGCGGACTGAGGAACCAAACGGGCCTCCACAGAACCAGGACTGTCCACGCATCTATTGATTTTTATTGGTATTTTTATTATGTGGAGAAATATATAGCGGATGTATGTGGGCAAGGCAACACACACACACACACACACACACACACACAGAAACGGGGGATTTTATTTTGGGACCTCAATCAGTTTCAGGACCACCAGGAGTGTCCGGAGAGGGACACACACAAGCACATGAACATACACACACACACCTCCACTGGTTTTGATTGGCAGTGGTGTATCTAAGCTCCACCTTACCGAGTCTTATCTCTGACGGACAGACGACACACATACACACACACAATAAAAGCAGGACGCTACAAACTACACACGATGATGCATCGACACAGCACTGCCAAATATTTGAAAATTCAGCCCCCGCAGCCAGTTTGACTGAGCAACACGAAATGGAAAAGGACACTATCACGTCAGGACAGAACCCAAGAAATTAAAAAGAAATATACAGTAAAGTCTCGTTATATCGATATTCAAGGGAGTCCGAAAAAATATCGATATAACCGGGACTATCGATATATCCGACCCTGTTTGCATGTAATTTTCTCCGTGCGTGCATAGAAATAGTATCGATATAACCGGGACTATCGATATATCCGATATCGATATAACGAGACTTTACTATATATATATATATATATATATATATATATATATATATATATATATATATATATATATATATATATGTGTGTGTGTGTGTGTGTTGCTGTTTCAAACGTTTTGTGAGGTCCGGATAACTCCAGATAAGGAGTGAGGACCACCGAACTCGTGTTCCATTTGAAGACTAAATGTCAGCCCATTTCCCACTTCAACTTTTTTAAAAACAAAGAAATAAAAAGTGGACTTGAAACTGAAATAACAGCACAAGTGAGGTTTCTGAATGGCTATATTCAAAGTCCTCACCCCTGTGGTGAATTTGGTTAAAATATCGTTTTACTTTTTGTGGTAGGAACTTTTTCCCTCTCATTAACCACACACACACACACACACACACACACACACACACACACACACACACACACACACACACACACATAAACACACACAGTGAGTAAAAAGCGTGTATCCAAGTGAAGTGAAAATACACACCAAAAAAATCATTTTGGGTGAATTTGTGAGGACCTTTCTGAAACTTTAACAGAAGCATATTTAGACCCTCTCGAAACCTTTGGAATGAAAACTTGTGAGGACCGGCCAAAAATGTCGTCACTACAGATGGTATAAAATGTTAGTGGTCCTCACAAGATCAGTCATACAAACATACACACACGCACATGCACATCGCTAGCCTCTTTGGCATAGTCACACCTGAGTGCTCGAAACACTAATTAACCCTGATTTCACTTAGCCACACAAAAGTACGAATGAACACACACACACACACTCAAACACACACACACACAGACGCACACACATACACACAATGATTTTAATGCACACAGGTGCACACAACTCAAAAAAACTAAAGTTAACATCCGAATCTGAAAAAAAAAGACACATGTTGCCAGAGGGACGATAACACAGGAGCCAGATTTAGCAGCGCGTCCATGCATGCACACACACACATATACACTCACACACACACACACATATACGAGAGGCTTCAAGAGAGTGTGTGCGATATTGTTCACTGATGGCATCATGGACTATTTCCCCTGGCACAACGCTTGGCTAACAACACCTGAGCTTCACAGCCACACACACACACACACACACACACACACTAAAACAAAAAACACACACACACACAGTGGATGAGTGTGTGTCTTACTAACAGATGGTAATGACAGTTTGGGTCCCTGAACTCATCAGAACGTGACACGCTTGCGGGTACACATGCGTGTAGGCTCAGACGCATACACATTCTCACACACACACACGTGCACGCACACAGACACACACACACACACACACACACACACACATGCTAACACACTCCAACTTGCATCCAAATCCAGGATCTTTATTGGCTATTAAAGGCTTAAATACAATTTTCAAAGCAAATATGTAGATAGAACAGAACACAGTTGAAGGGTAATGCGTTTCCTGTTTCATAACATCGACGTCGTCATGCTCCGCCCACACGCGACAGCAAAAGCTCAAATGCTTGACAATTGAGGCTTGTCCATCTGTCGAGCGGCCGCGTTTCAAATTTGAATACAGTCAAGTCTCGTTATATCAATATCGGTTATATCAATAGTACTGCTTATTACGATACTATTTCTATAAAATTTACATGCCGCAGGATCGGATATATCCATAGTCCGGTTAGATCGATATTGAATACAGCAAAAAATGCACCTGTTTCGATCCGTCTGAGGAGGCGGCCATTTTGTCTTCGACACTCACTTCCTGTCGACTTAAAATGGCATCGCGGCGCCAGGTGGGCTCAGCTCACGACCGTCATGGCTCACCTGCTTTCCAGGTTTGGTCATGTGACTTCGGTAAATTGAGCAAGGCTGACGCAGGGATGTCATTTTTCAGTTGGCAGCGAATGGTAAGTACTGTGATACTTTGGCTTACGAACTTAATTGGTTCCCAGACAGAGTGTGTAAGGCAAAAAGTGTGTATCCCAAAAAATTATTTCCCATAGGAAATGATTAAAATGAGAATAATCTATTCCCAGGTCCCCATAAAATATAATTTTCTACTTTCTAATTTTCTAAGCCTTAAAACTACACAAAATATACTTTATTTTATGTATAATAATTGTGCTATAGTATTATAATTAGAGAAATAAACTGTACTATATAATAAAGTGGTTTTATTGACCTTTGTAATGGTCGTTGATGGCTTGATGGAGTGGGCGGTTCCTTTAGCATGAAACACTTGATGAGGAATGTTTCTTGTAGGTGCTTTTCTGCGATCATTTTACCTAGTTCCTCATCAATCTGTGTTCTGTTCTCCTTGTTCGGAGAACGGGCTCGTTCGCGACTGACACATCAGTCATTGTGGCGCTGCGCGTGTATCCCGAAAAATAGTTTGTCTGCCAAGGTAAAATGTTCATAAATTTAACGTTCGTAAACCGAAAAGTTTGTAAGCCAAAGGGCTCGTAAAGCGAGGCACAAGACAAAATGGCCGCCGCCTGAGATGTTTCAACTTTGATTGGAGAAGAACAAAAAGCAAAAGTTTAATTGAACACCTAAAAAAAAAAACACTGTAAGAAAAAACAAATGTGTTGTCAATTAGCAAAAGTTGGGCTTTTTTGTTGAAGGGCCGCCGCCTGGCTGGAGGCGGAGTTTCCTGCTCGGAGGCAACGTGTCAAGATGGAGGCTCGGCATTATAGAGGAGCGAGGCGGGACACGGAATGTCATTAAGGCTGACTGCGAGCGATCGTCGCGCCGCCGTAATTCCATCAGCGGCGGCGCAACGACGTTATGAGCCGGCGACCTCCTCCACGCATCAATAAGTCGCTCGGCAGGATGTTTCCTGTCGGGAGGATTCTGTTGCCGCTTTATTGAGCAGCCGGGAGATGACATTTGGGGCCTTTTTATTTGACGACAGCCGCTCTGCATGCGGTCAAAGGAAAACATGACGTCAAATGGACGATTTGATGGGTCGTGTCTGGAGCGCCTGAACGCACGCCAGGGGGGAAATGAAACAACCAAATAGACCTTTTGTTTTCCTTTTTGGAAAAGGAGAGACGCTGATATCGAAGCTAAAAGGTCGCCAAAGGGCTGCAAATTTTTCTTTGCGGTGCGACAGTTAACAACGATCCACAACTGTTCAAATAATCGACAAATCGTTCAACTCAAAAATAAACAACTAAATAAAAAAAATACATACAAACTCCATAAATCCATAAATCAATGAATATGTCAATGAATTAATGAATGAATGAATAAATGAATGATTAATTAAATAAATAAATAAATAAATACATAAATAAATAAAGGATAGATAAATAGATAAATAAATAATACATAAAAAGAAATAAAATAAATACATACATAAATACATAAATACATACATAAAAATAAGTATATAAATAAATACATAAATAAATAATACCCAAATTAATAAATACATAATTAGTCTTTCCCAACTCACCCCCCAAAAAATAAAATAAAATGAACAAAAATAAAATACGATAAAATACAGTAAAATAAAATAACATCAAATAAAATTGATAAAAATAACAATTTTATAAAATTGAATTAAATAACAACAAACATTGCACATAATGGAACCAAATGTTCTCATGAGATGAGACTATGGTACACACACACACACACACACACACACACACACACACACACACACACAAAAAATGTTACACTTTATCTAGAGAGGAGATTGAAGACAAGCAGAAAATGGATCGCTCGCTGCTTGCTGTCAAATCGACACTGGAAGCACAAAGAGATAATTTATCTTTGTCACACTTTGATGCACACACACATTTGATACTGAGATGAGACAAAAACGTGCTCAAAAGCAGACAAGCCCCCCCCCCAAAAAAAAATGGAGCAAGGCAACCAAGTCGAGACTACGGAGGAGACCTTCTTCTTCTTCTATCTTTGGGATGTTTTGATGGCGACTATGCAAGGAAGACATCTTTTGACACGTCCCAAAATTGCACAAGAAAAGGAAGCGGCCTTACCTTTGACGATGAGGTCGGCGTAGTTGGAGACCCCGGAGCCCCCGTCGCTCCGGATGACGCATCGGTAGCGAGCGGTGCCGCGCTGCGACGTGTCGCCCACGTTGACGGTAGATGAGAAGCGACGGTGATTGACCACCCGGGTCACCATCAGGGCCGTGTCTTTGCCGTTCCACTGCTGCGCACGGCACATACGTTAGCCGCATTAGCCGGCAAAGCTAACGTAACAAAATGCCAGAAGAAGTGACACACACTGGGCCCTTTTTGTCACACTTTTGGACAGCAAATGTGCTTTGCTCACCGTTTGAGATCGCTCATTTTTATTTGTCATATTTTGTACTTTTTACAGTAAAGTCTCGTGATATCGATATTCTCGGGAGTCGGGGAAAAAAAAAATCACGGGACTCTCGATATATCCGATATATTCCTATAAGGAATTAATCAGCCCGTTTCCACAGGCTGATTAATTTCTTACATGGAGCTTTGTCGCCCTCTTCTGCCTCTTTTTGGTGCAACACAAAGTTTTCAGACCAAACAAGTACAGCAAAATGCATTGACGTGATGGAAGGACTGCTACAATGTGTCCTTTTTTCGGTCAGGGGCGTTCCTTCAGTGACGTAACGTACGAACTCGTCACCAACTAAAAAACAAGACTTCCTGAATATTCAGAGCGAGTCTTAAAAGGTCAAATATAGCTACATGCGGTGGAATCTTGCGCTCAGTAGAAGTCATTTGAAGCCATTTTACAAATTATGGACACAACTCGTCCGGAGACGTCGGTTGTCCTTTAAGGTGCTTTTGTATCGATATAAGCAGAGCAAATTGGGTGGCGGGAGATGAAAAGGGCACCGTAGTAACCGGATTATCGTAATAACCGGAACTACTTACATCATAAAAGGCTAGAAATTTGCCGGGAAATGAAAATAGTATCGGAATAAGCAGCACTATCAAAATAACCGATATCGATATAATGAGACTTTACTGTATTTTATTCTTTGCTTTTCGTTGACTTCATTTTGTCCCAAATTTACCACATTTGTCATGCCGCGGTTCTTTCTTAGCCTTTTGTTACATTGTGAGGAAATAAGTATCTTGCTAAAAATAAATAAAGAAAAACAATTTGGAGACAAGCTGGACATACAAACCTGCAGCCAGAGTTGATCATGTTGAGACCACTTGCCCCCCGCCGTACACTGGAAGGAGGCATTTTGACCCACGTTGACCTCCACGTTTTGAAGACGCAGGAAGTGAGGCGCCTTACCTGAAAGTGTAAAAAAAAAAAAAAAACGTGCTTAACGACCTCAAACGGGAGGGAAATTGGCCAACATCACCCCCTCCGAATTCACCCTCCACTCACACACACACACACACACACACACACACAAAACAGGCATCCTCCCCCGTCAAGAGTGCGGCGACAGTCATTTGCGGTGTGCAGAACAGTCCGCATTGGATAAGATAACATCATATGCAAATGTTGTGGTAACAAGGAAGCCCATCATTACATTTTAGGTGACTTTCAATTGGATAACATTTTACAAAACATTCAATGTCATTTTACGGCAAATAGTAACTATTAAATATGATGTCAATGGCGTTCCATAAAAAAAAAAAAACAGGTACCCACATTAAATTTGATATCATGATGCTAAATGAAAGACATAAACACTAAGGAGGATGAACACAGGCAACATTAGAAGTGAACATCTTACATGAGATTAGAAGAGCTGAAATGTGATAAATAATACATGATTAAACATGATGTACAAGATGGTAGAATCGAGGCACATATGTATTCAATATGGTGTCATTATACTACTTTAGAGGTTTGCGGTTCTCTAGTTTGTTGCCAGCCACTTTCTTGTCAAATGTGAGCGATGAAGACCCTGAGTTTAGACCTTCTTCCTGCCTCCATGCAATCCGTCTCCAAGCCTTGCAATCTGGGCGCGTGCGTGTACGTACGTGCGTGCGTGTGTGTGGAAGCAGAGAATCGTCAATGAGGCCACACAGTTGTGCAGGGTCAGCCATTACAACACATGCATGGAAAACACACACACACACACACACACACACACACACACACACACACACACACACACACACACACACACACACATGCACACACAGGGGCGCTCATGCACAGCCGGTCACTTACGGCAGGGATGAGCCAGAACTCGAATGTCGTCAACGGCGATGACTCCCGGGTGGCCCTGGACGGAAACGGCTTCAAATATTACCTAGAGAGGAAGAGGAGGAAGAGGAAGAGGGAGGGAGAAAACTGAAACAGATGAGTGCCCGCTACGTGTACGCGTGGCAAGATACAACCAGGTTGAGAGACATTTTGGATGAGAGCGTGTGTGCATGTTTTTTCCTTTTACAAATATTTTTGCGTGTGTGTGTGTTATATCGATATTCAAGGGAGTCGTCAAAAATCTGGACAAACCGGGCTTTGAGATACCGACCCTGTTTGTGTATATTCTCGTGCGTGCATAGAAATATATAATAGACATTAGGGATTTTTTTCTTTTTACAAATATTTTTTGCTTATATATGTTTTTTGGGGGGACACTAGCACATAGCTCAATTTTTATACTTTTTGTTGATACTTGCACTTTGCAGTTTTTTTATGGAACAGTTTTGCAGAGTTACAGTGTACACCACAGTCTTCCGACATTTTTATTATGCTTAGAAGATCTTGTTTTTTATATTTTCACCCCCCAATTCCCCTTTCAAATAGCTGTTGTGGACTGCAAATGTCCCCATTGTGGGACGATGACAAGCTTTCTGATTCTGAAAAACAAAGCCATAAAGACACATTTGCACTAGAATAACACGTTATTTTTTCAAATCACCGTGACTGGATCAATGGTCGTCTTATGATTTACCAAACAGAAAATATGTTGTGTTAAAACGTGTATTTTTTTTGCCTCTTCCAACCTAAAATCCGGTCGCAACAAGTGAAAGCTTTCCTCACGTCTGGGGGCCATTTTAACATTCAGCAGAGTGACAGGCTGCCAGCCCCGTCATGCACTGATGACCCACACGTACAAACGCGCACGCACACACGCACAAACGCACTAGCCAGCACTTGTCAGCACTGTGACCGCTCGGCTTGAATATAAACAAGTTAGATGGCAAAGAGGTGTGTGCGCGCGTGTTAAAATCCAGGGGTGCGTTTGTCGTGCTTCGCGACTCACCTGATAGGAGTTGGGCCAGAAAGTGGAAACGGCGAGCTCGGCCTTGAGCCACCCGTCGGTGACGGTGCCGCTGACGTTCCAAACGGGGTTGCTCTGAGCGCCGCCGTTCACCTGAGCGCAACGTTTGACGTATTTCACAAGTCGACGATTTCGCACGGCTAGCTTAGCTCACGTTGCTAACGAAGCACGTATGACTGACCTTGATGTAGACGTTGAGGGTGCCCGGGCCGGCGCCATCGCGACCCGAGATGGAGTACAGGAAGTCGATGCAGTGCGTGTCGTTTTCCTTCAGCTTGGGCATGTAGAGGTGCGCACGCTGACCCGACGCCCGGCCCGACGCGTTCACCGCCATCATACCGCCTGGTGGCCCGCATAAGAAGATAGCAGACAAAAAGAACACTTTCAAAGACAACCCACACCATTTTTCTTCTTTCCTAACTGACATCAGAAAAACGTTTGATAGCATCTCAAATAGCCAAAACTCGCAGGCTGATATTTTTAGTCAAATGCAAAACACACGTTAAAAACTGCCACAAAATGAGCACGAAATTGGGCAGATTCAGAAAGTCCCGCCCCCTTGTTGGTGATGTCACGTCAGGATACTACTGAATATTCAGCGCCAGTCTTAAAAGGTCAAATCTAGCTAGCTATATGCGCTGGAATCTTTGTCAAAAACGCTCCGTAAAAGTCATTTGAAGCCATTTTACAAATGATGGACGCAACTTGTCCGGAGGTGTCGGTTGTCCTTTAAATACGCAGTCGTCCAGATACTTTCTGTACATTCCCGAATTTGTTCTGGTTTTGATTTTCCTCGTTTGGGTGCTGAAAAAGCGCTGGCCGCGGCGGCGGGATTTTTTTTGCCTTTCCACAAGGGGGCAACATTCCAACCTCATTTCAAGCTCATATAACTCCAGACCCATATAATTTAGGTATAAAGTCTTTTTTTCGGATGAAAGAAGAGAGTCTAAGGTTTCTTACGCTGCATTGAATGCTTATGTAGTCCTGAAACGCCATATTTTATGGGTCCTGGAATTGGAGTGATAATGACAAAAACCCTGGCACTGGAGTGGACACATTTTTGCACAACGTCTGGTGGTGAATGAGTTAAAGACCTTTTTGACTCCTTGACGACATTTCAAATGAATTTCTGATTTAGCGGCTGACTCGTGTCCATCCAATCAGGTCAATGAAATCAGAAGGTGGCAGCCATTCAAACAACGGTGACTTTGACGTGGGTGTTTTTTGGTTGTGGTTGGTTTCTATGGGGGCGCAATTGATTTTCCCTTCATCCAACTAAGCCATTTGTCATGATTGTCTTACGATTTACGAGACAGAAAATATGTTGAAACTTGGATTCTCTCGCTGCTTTCTCCAACTTGTGTCATTTCAATTGATTGACGGAACACACGCTTCCATTCCATTTACAAAACAACCTGACGATTATTTGTAGTTGCCGCGACTTATCTGCGCTTCTACTGATTGCAGGTATACACCGTCCGTTGCCTTTTGCACTATCATGAATACAGATTTATGGTATAACGGAACAAACGTGATTCTCGTCGGAATCATGAGGCGCAAATGTTTCCTTTGTCTCGGATTAGAACACATTCAAGAGTATCACGGTCATTCCATTGTGTGTGCGTGTGCGTGTGTATGTGTGTGTGTGAATGTGTACGCGGTCTCCGCCTCCCCGAGCGCCGGGAGCAGCCACATAAAAAAACCTTCTGCCCGTCGAGTGTGTTTGAAGGTGTTTTACGACACGGGTCTGCTCTGTGGAACGGCGCCACAGGCCAGCGCCAGATTTACACGCTACTCCATCTTCTCCACATCCTCAATCATTCCGCACACGTGTGCGTGCGTTTCTGTGTGTGCGTGCGGAGATAAAAACTGATTAAGGGATTAATCAATTGGAATGAAAGGCCCAGGAACAATAAAAAAATGTAGAAAGGCAAAAATAATATGGAAAATGAAAAGGGGAATGCAAGTAATTGAAGTATATATACCGTACATAAATTCAATCAATCAATCAATCAATCAATCAATCAATCAATCAATCAATCAATCAATCAATCAATCAATCAATAATAATAATAATAATAATCATTATCATCAAAAATAATAACAATAATAATAATAATAATAAATGTAATTTTTAAGGCCCTTTTCAAAACTATATACAGTAAAGTCTCGTTATATCGATATTCAAGGGAGTCGAAAAAATATCGATATAACCGGGACTATCGATATATCCGATATCGATATAACGAGACTTTACTGTATATATATATATATATATATATATATATATATATATATATATATATATATATATATATATATATATATATATATATATATATATATATATGCCCAATATAATATACACAGACATACACGCATACACAGACATCACACACACATGCACGCGCACAACAGCACCCCATGGTCAAGAAAAAATAGCCACCAATCAGCGGAGACCAATTTTATCAATCAATATGAAATTGGGCAGATACGTCAATGAAAAGAGGCCTCAGGAAAACGCCTCAAGGACTCACGACGGGAATTCAGCAAGAAGTTAGCCACTTCAATTTGAAGGGAAAAAAAAAACTCGGTTCTTCCCTCCCTCCCGTAAAATTGAAGAACACCCCCCCCCCCCCCCCCCCACCGTCCCCCAACAAAAAGCACTCAACACCAGTTTCAATGTGAAATTGGCTGCACAAACGTCAATCGTAACCAAACAAGAGAAGAACCACACTTGAAAACAGACATCAAGTCAGCCATTTTGGTTCCAAGCGGCCATTTTGTGCTACTTTCAAGCCCGCAGACAACGAAACAGAGCAAAGATTTCCTTTGAAGGGAGAATTTCCAATCACGGTGGCACTTTGAAGGAACAAGGTCAAACTCAGCAAAGTTTAGCTATGTATTTTTCTCGAACTTTAGCAGCGCGGGTGCCACCTTCTTCTTGTATTTTCATCTTTCTGCGGTTCTTGTTCTTCTTCGGAGATGTAAAAGGCGTCTCTTTAGCACCCGCAGGACTCGGCGGCGACACGAGATTTTGACTTTGTGCCGCCGCTTGCGATGGCAACACGGCACATGGATAATTTATGCCTCTCGATGCCGGCTGTCAGCAGACGAGTGGGAAAAAAAAGACAAAAGGGGTGGAAAAAGGCTTCTTCAGCAGCCTGACGCAACAAAATCCAACAGTTTGTGTCCGAGCTGACAACCAAAAGAGCAACACTATGAAAAAGAAAATAATAGTTCAAAATAAAGTCCATCAAAGATGACATCATTCGCATTAGCTTGTACTGAAAGGATGCTAACGCGAACTGCTAATTAGCATATTTTGTGTACATGTTTTTTTTTCTTTGTCTACTGTTTGTTATTTTTGTCGACATCTCAAAAGCGTTCCTTGATGATTGCCGGAAGGTGTATGGCGCCTTCGTTGATGACTTTAATGTCAAAAAAACAAGTCTGGTTAGCTTTGCTGAGAACACAAATTTGTTTGCGATGGCTTCTTGAGATGTTTTGTTTTGGAAATATTTGCCGAAGATTGTCAGCGTCATTGACGAGCTAATGGTCCTGTGTAAAATCAACTTTAAATCGTTTTATTGGCAATTAATTTGGCCAGGTTGGATGAAAAGTTGTTTTTGAAGGCTAGCATACTTTTTTTTTTCATGTATGTGGACATTTTCAAAATGTCTGACGTTGACAAAATCACGACTGGAACCAAAGGACTTTATTTGCCTTTGGTGTTTCCAAAAAACGGCTACATAAAATATTCTCTTTTTCAACTTTTTTTACACTGTGATTGTTACTTCCGTGTTGAGTGATTATGAGCTAACGCTTAGCTAGCTAGCTAGCTTTCTATCTATTTGACTTACTTAGCCACTTAGCAGTTTTTTGACGATGATACTAGTGCAGCGTGTTCTACCGGAAACAAATTCCTTGTGTGTTCTACATACTTGGCAATAAAGATGATTCTGATTCTGATTACTTCTGGCATGAGTGATTATTAGCCAACTCTTAGCTAGCTAGCTACCTAGCTTTCTATCTATTTGAGTTACTTCCGGGTTGAGTGAACGCTGGCGCTGCTCACCCACTGGAAAACTTTGAACCCCTTGGCTGACAAACTTTTCGGTTTACGAACGTTACATGACAGAGCTTGAAACAAAAAAAAACAAACGTGTGAGAGTGTGAAAATAGTGAGAAAATGGATAGAAAACAGTTAAAATCTATGGGATATTTTAACTGTTTTCGATCCATTTTCTCACTATTCTCACACTCTCACACTTTTGTTCAGGCTCCACGTATAACCCGCACAAGTCATCTGTACACTTGATGCAAAAAGCGATCAAGCCAGCTAAACAGAACACAATTGATGAGGAACTAGGTAAAATGATCACAGAAAAAGCACCTCCAAGGGATCATTCCTCAAGATGGTGAAAGAAGAAGGCTACGTTCCTCATCAAGTGTTTAATGCTGAGGAAACCGGACACCCTATTCCATCAAGCCATTAATGACCATCACAAAGGTCAATAAAATGACTTTATTGTACAGTACAGTTTATTTCTTTAACCATAATACTATAGCACATTTATTATACATAAAATAAGGTATATTTTGTGTAGTTTTAAGGCTTAGAAAAGTAGAAAATTATGTTTTATGGGGACCTGGGAACGCATTATTCTCATTTTAATGGTTTCCTATGGGAAATTAATTTTTGGGATACAAACTTTTTGCATTACACACACTGTCTGGGAACCAATTAAGTTCGTAAGCCAAGGTCCCACAGTAATTGAAGCTGAAATTATCTTTGATGTTGTTGAAAACTGGCAACGTTGGCGCCGATGGTTTTCCAGTCCAAAGTGGCTCTTTGCTTTCTATTCCACTGAAGGCGGGAAATGACTTTTGGGACTATCCCGCTGCCATCAAAGAGAACACAAAAGCTCAACACGGGCAGGCTTGGGGGGGATTTAGGAAAGGCGGGAGGGGGGGCGGGGTCTCGGCGGATAGTAATTGAGAAGTCGCGCCGCATCATCATCAGCTCCGCTAACTGCAAATGAAGGAGAAAGAAAAACCCAAGTCGCGTCTGTAGCGGCGTCGTCGGCCGCCGTGTCATTTTACGCCATTATTGGCGCAGGCTCTGAGATGGCCAAATAAAAAGCGCGAGTTATCCGGTGCCCGCGGGAGCCATTACTCCAGCGCGCCGGCTTTTATACGCTGCCTGCCTCTTAAAAAAATGCTCGTTTCTTGCCCCCCCTGATGGATGCTCCGCCACTGTCTGCTTTGCTTCCATTTTTAGTTTATTTCTTTTTGGACTGATTCTGTCTGAGGGCATTTCTCACACACATTCACAAGCGTAAGATGAAAATGCTGCTTTTGATGTTTATTAAACAGCGTGGATGTTAGCTTTGATGATTTCTTTGAGAATGTTTTTATCTCTCATGGTAGATTTTTTTTTTTACATCACGATGGCGATGGAAAACTTTCCCACGGGCGATCGCCCCCCGCCGAGGACGGCCACGGGGTGGACCGCGGCCGCTCGCAAATCAACAGACGCCTGCGCTAAATTGCAATCAGGCAAAGCCATGAATTGGTAGATGAGACATGAAAGGAAATCTCCCTTTTCAGAAAGTCCCGCCCCCTTGTTTGTGACGTCACGCCAGGATACTTCTTCACAAACTGCATTGCTCCAGAACCAAAACCTTCCGTATCAATTCAAGCAGGTGAGAAAGAATGTCTAAGTTGACACAAATTCCCAGTGGACAAATCAGCCCATTTCCAACAGAGCTTGGGCGCCATCTTGTGCATTTTCTGGGCGCTACACTGAATGGAGACGGAAGGACTTCTTGAATCTATTGCAAACATTTATTCTTTCCTCTTCACAACTATTTGAATCATATTCATAACTGGATGAGTAACAAGAAAGCATCTTCTCCCAATCTGAACTCTCTGAAGCCATTGTTTTGATTCTGGAGCAAGGCAGTTTGTGAAGGAGTATCATGATGTGATGTCACGAACAAGAAGGCGGGGCCTTCTGAAACTGCCCACTTCCGGTTTCAAATTGAAGTAGTTTTTAGACACTTGAAGTCATTTTTATTGGTGTTTGGCATTTGACTAAAACTATCAGTCTACGTGTTTGGGCTAATTTAGATGCGATCAAACGTTTTTCCGACGTCAGTTAGGAAACAAAAAAGTGACGTCGGTTGTCCTTTAAGCGTTTGCTCAAAACTGACAAAAGAAACCGCAAAATGGCGGCCTTTCTGAGACTCCACCCCCTGCCCCCAATGTTGTTGTTTTTTATGGACACGTCAACACCTGAGTGCATGAGGACAAAATAAGTCCAAATGTCAAGACGGTGCCATGAACTCGGGCCTGTGTGGGTTTTCTCCGGGTATTCCGGTTTCCACCCACATTCACCAAACATGTATGGCGGGTTAATCGAACACAAATTGTCCTCAGGTGTAATTGGTTGTTTGTCTCTGTTTGCCCTGCGATTGTCTGGCAACCGGTTCAGGGTGTCCCTTGCGGAGACATCTGGGATCGGCTCTAAAAAGAGTCATTGATTAAATGACTAAATTAATTGATTGATCATTTATTGATTACTTGATTAATAGGTCAATTGACTAATTTAGTACCTGACTGATTGACTACTTATTCATTGATTTATTGAATACTTGACAAGTTGATTATTGACTAGTCGATTGATTGATTCATTGATTAACTGATTAATCTATTGATTGATTTGCTGATTAATCGGTTAATATTTTCATTGACTATTTGAGTACTTGACTAATTGAATACTTATTAATTGATTAGTTGACTAATTAATTCGTTGCTTGCTTGCTTGTTCGATAGATGGATGGATGGATTGATTGGTGTATTGATTGGTTAATCTATTGATTTATTGATTGATTGGTTGGCTGGTTGGTGTATTGATTGATTGATTGATTGATTGGTGTGTCGGTTGATTGATGATTGATTGATCGGTTAATATGTTAATTGATTAATCAATTAACTTATTGGTAATCGGTTACTAACTATAAAAACTGCAAAATGTTCTACGATGATCTGTTGATGCAAGTGAGAAAAAGAAGGTGAGTGAAAAAGCAAGACACGTAAGCCATCACGTGTAGCGTGCAACAACAACAACAAAAAAAAACAAAAAAAAGCTCATCTAAAAATAAATCAATGAAAACATAAAAACAAGCAAGGCTTTGCCAAGCGCTCACGCCCAACAATCAGCCTCGCAATCACCAGACGAGAGCTCTCCAATCAGCGGCCCACAGCCCAGCGGGCCTTCAACCTCTGCCTACAGCACGCCTATAAAAACACCGCCATCGCAACAATCCATTACCTCCGCACCTTCGTGTGTGTATGCGTGTGTGTGTGTGTGTGTGTGTTCATGCGCGGGTGTGTGGTAATTTTGATGCAGACAGATGTGTTATGATGTCAGAAGATCTGCGATGATTTTGAGCACCACGAATTGGGCAGGGGAACAAAGTCAGGTTTCAAGATTGGATTAGGGTTTGAAGGAAATCTTGACACCGTGGATCGGGTTTCAAATGAGGGTTTTGTGTAAAGCAGACTTTCCAGATAAAAGTGTGTTTCAAAAACAGGGCTGGGAAGATGGCAAATTAGGGTCCAAGACAATATTAGGGTTTTAAATTAGGGTTATTGTTTCAAATTTGGGTTATGAGAGAATACAACGGTTTCATATTATGGTTTGAAATCACAGTCGAGGGTTTCAAACTGAACTTTATTGGCCCGTCTTATTCTTTCAAATTAGGGTTTTGAGCCAACGTCTGGGTTTTAAATGACGTCTGAATTCATAAAAGTGTATGAAACAAAGCTTCGAAGGCAGACTTTCAAATTAAGATTGCTGCGCTCCGTTGGTGTGTTTCAGTTGCCGGTGGGAACGGCACACCACCGCGTGCCAGACGGACAGACGGACAGAGCGGGCGTACCTGTGTGCGCGCTTCGGTCCTGCTCCCACGTAAAGCCGCTGGTTCCCAACGACACGCTGTAGCCACAGCCGCTGTACGAGTCCTCGAAGGTGCAGCCGCCTGCGACGGAGAAAATCACGGTCACCAACAAAAGTTGCCTTTTCAAATTGTGGCAATGGCCGCAAATCACGGTTACAAGTTGCAAATTAAGGTGTCAAACCAGAGTCGGGCTTTTTAAATCAAGGCTTTTGCTTACAAACTGCAAATTAAGGTTTCAAGACAGGCTAGGGCTATAGGTAGCAATGAATGGTTCCTATTTCGGGTTTTATGAAGAGGTAGCGATTTCAGTCAGGCTTTCAAGACTTGCTTAAATTAGGGCTCTAAATTGGAATTCATATTTCACATCATAAACAAAGGTTACATTTTAAAATTAGCATCTCAAGACAGGGTTAGCTTTGAAAACAATGATTAGGGTTTTCAATTATCATTTCAGGCTGCGTTTACAGTTTTAAATTAAGGTGTCAAATCTAGTTCGGGGTTCGAATCCAATGGTTTGAAAGACAAGGTTAAGGTTGAAAACGTTGCGCATTGCTCCACGCGGTGGCGCTGCGCCATCCAAGTGTCAACGCCATTACGCGGCTCCATGACGCTCCTTTTGCGCCACATTAGCCTTCGCCGTTAGCCCCGGGGCGCTAAATACGCCCCCTCCACCCTTCTTCGCTGCCTTTAAGCCCCCTCCGCCCCCACTCCCATGCGCGCACGGCTAATTAGCCGTATGCTCTGACACGCGGCGTTTAAATTGCATGGATTTATTTGTGGAATCAATTAGCTCCGGCTTCTTCTTTACGCTTTTGTCGCTGTCGGCGTTTAGCAGGCGTACGCTGGAGAGACAATTGGCGGGCGTCCAGTATTTCATGGCCTCCTATTTTAAAGGTTAAGGTTTCAATTTACGGCTTTTCCACTTAGCGTTCGGTGTACTTGTTTGAAATTACAATTCCGTCGCTGAGATAAGAGTTCCTCCTTTTAAAACAACGTTTCAGATTTGGGTTTCTAAATGTGTTTACATGCAAGGGTTGGGCTTTCAAATTAGCCGGAGGGTTTCAAATTCAGGTTTGGAACTTGATTCGGGTTTCAAAATGTTTGACAATAAAGCTTACAAATCTATTTTATTTATATATTTTTTTTTCACTAATGCTAGTTTCTTCAGCCTAAATATTGTGTTTTTCATTGTCTGTTAGATTTGAATTAGATTAGTTTAGATTAGATTAGTTTAAATCAGATTAGCCTTTATTAGTCTCACAGTGAAAAATGTTAAATTTTACAGCAACAAAGTGATGAAAGGAAGTGGAAAGGAAAAGAAGTCAAAAAAGAAAATACAGGAGCTGCTGTCAAGGACGCCACTCTCGCGGCACCATCGTGTCTTCTTGGGGGGCGGGGGGTGTTAGGATTAGGTGTGTGCTGCCAAATAAATCCCCCACCCCCTTGATTCCAAAGTATGTCCACATACTGAGCTGCTAGAAGACTTCCAAAGTGGTGGCGATGACATAATCCTCCAGCCTGATGAGGCGGCAACACTGACGGCCTCGGATCCTTGTGTGGGTCTGTGTGTGTGTGTGTGTGTGTGTGTGTGTGTGTGTGTGTGTGTGTGTGTGTGTGCGTGTGTGTGTGTGTGTGTGTGTGTGTGTGTGTGTGTGCGTGTGTGTGTGTGTGTGTGTGTATATGATTGACATCCAGCGCCTCATGTGCTCTCTCATGTGGAACTAAAATTTACAAGGTAGCCTAACCCAATTCATGTTGCACATAATTAAAGTTCCCAAACACCTGCGCACACTTTGGGTTGGGCTGTATTTCGGTGTCGCAGTATCACATCACGCCGTGTCTAAATAATAATAATAATAATAATAATAATAATAATACATTTATAAGCGCCTTTCAAAACTCTCAAAGTCACTTTACAGTCACAGGATAAGTTTTTCTGTGGGTGAGCAGCGGCAGTCACACGCGTCAGCATTCACTCAACCCGGAAGTAACTCAAATAGATAGAAAGCAGGCTAGCTAAATGATAGATAGCTAATAATAATGTTTTTTTTTCCGGGTGTTTTGATGAACACATTCAGGAAAAAAAGTGCACTTTGTAACCAGTTTGAATTTAGTGAACAGGTACAAAAACGTAAATTGCAGATTTGGATGACGTGTTCGGAAAGATTTGCGGTGGTCAACGCAAGCTACAAATGATATCTAACATTAGCAACAGTATTAGCGCGATGAGCAGACGGTAAAACAGTCAAGTTGTTGACCGCGTGCGTTAGCGCACTCATTGCGTGTGCGTATTTCTTCTCCGTGCGCCTTCCCGCAACGCGGGCTCTTTAGCGGTCATTAAATCAGCTGTCAGCGAGCAGTCCGACGTCTTGAAAGATTCCCATTAAGCCGCTTAAAAAGCATACGCTGACGTACGTAAGCGTGCCGGCCGGCGACGTGATCTAAGTGAGCAGTAAAGAGAGTGTTTAGAACGCATGGCTGGGGGGCAAGGGGGGGGGGGGCGTCTTTGCGTCTCGTCTTTGCGTCCCGTCTCATCCCGTCTCTGCCGCTCGTCTCGACGGCTTAGCTTTTGCGACTGGCCGCCTCGTGTCGCCGCGCGTTAGCGTAAATTCACGTGAAAGGCCGCCGATAGCCGCGCCGCCGCCTCGGGTTAGCTAGCCGCGGCAGCCGGGCCAGCCATTCGTCTCCAACACCGTAGGGTTCTCGTGTTTAGGCGTGCGTGCCTTGTTGTTGTTGTTGTTGTTTGCTCGCGTGCCTTCCAAACGGAGCCCGAGGTTGAGAAATGTGCGTGAATATTCATAATATGCCTTGAAAGCGGCTCAGTTGCCCCCCTGGAGACGCAGCCAGTTATTAGCATCGGGCTCAATGGAAGTTTAGGTGCGCCAAGCTTGTGGGAATTCCATTCCAAATGACTTGAGGCTGAAAATGATGCGGAACGACACGTCGCAGAACATCGAAAAGCCCCCCCGACCCCCCCCTCCCCCCCACACCCAAGAGGCCCACAACGAACAACATTCCGACCAAAGTTTCCTGTGTGTGTTATGTATTTTGTGCAAATGTGTGTGTGTGGGTGTGTGTCTGTGAGTGAAAGCACGTCTTGTGTTTTTGTGCAATTGTGTGTCTTTGTGAGTCTGTGTAAGCATTTCTTATGTATTTTTGTGTGTACAATTGTGTGTGTGTGTGTGTGTGTGTGTGTGTGTGTGTGTGTGTGTGTGTGTGTGTGTGTGTGTGTGTGTGTCTGTGAGTGTAAGCATGTATTGTGTTTTTGTGCAATGATGCGTCTGTGTAAGCATATGTTATGTATTTTTGTGCAATTGTGTGTTTGTTTGCGTGTGTGTGCGTGCGTGCGTGCGTGCTTGCCTGTGTTGCTAATCATCCATAGGTGACACATTTTATGAGTTTGGGCCTTTTATTATATGGATCTATTCATCATTTCCAAGCAGCCTTGAATAGGAAAAGTCTCATTTTACTGTAGGGGCTGATTCCTTTCCTTTTTTTGTTTTGTTTTGTTTTGATGTATTTATTTTTTACTGAGCTCATCAGGAGAAGAAAAACACCGCAAAGCTCAAATCTAAAAGAAAGGAAACAAAAAGCAGATCCGATTTGTATTCAAGTTGGATATTTACATGTTTGTACACTTGTCGCGAAGTATGTTTACATCACATCAATGATACTCTATTTCTAGATACTTGCAGTGCACCGCCTATCATATAATCAATGCCTATGAATGATTTTCAAATCATTTGATCAATGAACGGTCAACATCTTGAACCACTATCATTTGTACGCCACCGTGCTTTTATTGTGTGTAAAGACTGCAGTACATATGCAGCTAAAAGCTAGCAACCACACATTTGACGACGATGAGGTTAAAATCTTAGTCAAATCACTTTGCTGCTGTGAAATGTAAATTTCTCCACATTTCTCCTGTTAAATTGCTGTGAATGTTGACCTGATTGTCCCCAGGTTGCCCGTGCTACACTTGTGTATTGAGTCACAAGTGTTGACTAAGCATACAACAGCATGGAACTTTTAAATAGGATAACTTCTTATTCTCTAATCTCTATCAACGACTGAGAGCTTACGCAGACATATACTGAAAAAGAGACACTTCATGTCCAATTTTCAAGAGCTTTTGTGGGTACGTCGGCACGCATCTGTTTGTTTTCTCCACCTGAGGTTCCATCCGGAGCAATCGGGTCAGAATTTCTGCACGTGTGTGTGTATGTTTTCACCACCTGAGGTTAAACAGTGTGTGTGTGTGTGTGTGTGTGTGTGTGTGTGTGTGTGTGTGTGTGTGTGTGTGTGTGTGTGTGTGTGTGTGCGTGCGTGCGTGTGTGTGTGTGTGTCTGGATGTGTGTGTAAGAGAACGAGAGAGAGAGAGAGAGAGAGAGAGAGAGAGAGAGAGAGAGCAAGGACGGTCGTAGCTGAGGGCGTAGTTGTGTGTTCCTTTTTTATGTTTATACTTTTAGACAGGTGTGCGCACCTTTCAGAACTGGACATGCTTTATGTGTGTGTGTGTGTGTGTGTGTGTGTGTGTGTGTGTGTGTGTGTTGGCCTACTTCCTATTCGCTCCCACCCCATCAGTGACCTTGGACCCACACAGCCACCCAGGGGCTCCCTCTCGCATCCACTTTTATTGTGGAAAATGTCCAGTTGTTGTTTTAATGCACAAGGTAATCCTGCACGGCATATAAGGATGCTCTGGTTCATGGCTCTTCACGGTTTTAGAAGATGGTCGTAAAATCAGCAGGATGACAGTTTTTCTGCGGGTGAGCAGTGGCAGCCACACGCGCCAGCGTTCACTCAACTCGGAAGTAACTCAAATAGATACAAAGCTAACGAGCTAGCCAATCGATAGCTTTGTCGCCCTCTTCTGCCTCTTTTTGGTGCAACATGAAGTTTTCAGACCAAACAAGTACAGCAAAATGCATTGACGTGATGGAAAGACTGCTACAGTGTGTTCCTTCTCAGTCAGGGGCGTTCCTTCAGTGACGTGACGTGAGGACTCGTCACCAACTCAAAAACAAGACTTCCGGAATATTCAGCGCCAGTCTTAAAAGGTAAAATATAGCTAAAATATGCGGTGGAATCTTAGTCAAATACGCCCAGTAGAAGTCATTTGAAGCCATTTTACAAATTATGGACACAACTTGTCTGGAGACGTCGGTTTTCCTTTAAGGCTTATTTAGTAGAAAAAATATGTTTTATGGGGACCCGGGAATGGATTATTCTCATTTTAATGGTTTCCTATGGGAAATTAATTTTTGGGATACACACTTTTCGCCTTACACACGCTGTCTGGGAATCAATTAAGTTCGTAAGCTGATGTATCGCTGTATTTGATGACGAATTCAAAGCATCAGGTGGATTTTTTTTTTTTTACCTTGACATTGTGAATTATGTCTACTGTTTATCTTACTTTCCTTCCATACTGGACACAAGAAATGTCTTGAATTTTTTTTTTTTAATGGTCTTTAATGGTCTTTTTTTTGGTGGTCTCATCATCTGCATGGTGGGCTGAGGTCGAGGGACCCTCGGGGGCGGCAGGGAGGCTACTTGATTGACAGACGGTCTAGGCTGAGGTGCTCGAGCGGAACACGCACACTTCTGCATGCGTGAGCACACACACACACACACACACACACACACACACACACACACACACACACACACACACACACACACACACACACACACACACACACACACACACACACACACACACACAAAGCGTGTGTTTCCACATGCAAAGACACACCCAAAAAATAATAAAACACCTCGGGGACTTCTCTTCACCTCCACTTTTGCGATGACAGCCTTCACTAACACACGCGCCAATGGCGTGCCTGTCATCTCCTTGACAAACTCGGACGGATGGCCTCGGGCTCGGGTCAGAACCTCCTCTACTTGTAAAAGCCCCAGGACGCGTTCACTCACTTCCGTTTGTCTTCACGTGAACACACACACACACACACACAAAATCCACGCAGACTCAAACATGTAATTTGGGACCACGGCCAAAGATTGGATCGGATTTGCCTTTATTATGATGATTGGCACCCTAATTTGAAGGTTTAAAGGACAACCGACACCTCCGGACAAGTTGCGTCCATCATTTGTAAAATGACTTCAAATGACTTTCTACTGAGTGTATTTGACAAAGATTCCAGCGTATATTTTAGCTATATTTGACTTTTTAAGACTTGCGCTGAATATTCGTGAAGTCTTGTTTTTGAGTTGGTGACGATTCCTGACGTGACGTCACGTCAGGAACGCCCCTGACCGAACAAGCAACACACAATGCATTTTGGGTACTTTTTTTCCGTCTGAAAACACCGTGTTGATGGCGAAATTTAAAGGAAAACTACATACATAACGTGATGGTGAATCGTTGTGTCGCAGCCAATTGCGGTAAGACGCATAAAGAAGGTGTAAGTTGACACAAATTCCCAGCGGACAAATCAGCCCATTTCCAACAGAGCTTGGGCGCCACCTTGAGCATTTTCTGGGCGCTACATAGGAGTCCAGATGGCTCAAATTGATACGGAAGGACTTCTTTAATCGATTGCAAACATGTATGCTTTCCTCTTCAGAACTATTTGAATCATATTCATAACTGGATGAGTAACAAGAAAGCATCTTCTCCGAATCCGAACTCTCTGAAGCCATTGTTTTGATTCTGGAGCAAGGCAGTGTGTGAAGGAGTATCCTGGCGTGACGTCACGAACAAGGGGGCGGGGCTTTCTGAATCCGCCCAGCTCCGAGCTCATTTTGCGGCAATTTTGGGACACTTGAAGTCATTTTTCTTGGTGTTTTGCATTTGTCTAAAAATATCAGCCTGCGTCTTTTGGCTATTTTAGATGCTCTAAAACGTTTTTCTCATGTCAGTTAGGAAAAAAACAAAAAAAGGTGTCGGTTATCATTTAACTTTGAAATGTAAAGTCTGCCTACAAATATTAATATGAAACAATAAACCAGGTTTGTAAATCAAATGTTAACATGACACTTTCTATGTACAACCCAACGCACGTTTGAAACCCGGATCCTTCTTGAGATTTTTTTGTTGTTGTTAAAGCCCAACTCCTCCCCCTCGTCCAGATTGTGAGCTCAATGAGTCGCGACTAAACGTTCCGCTCGTGCGCTCCGACTGGCTTTCATGGAAAAGTGAGCTTGCATCTTCTTTGCAGCTGTTTTCACCCTCATTAGCTACTTAGCAGCCATGCGTGCTAACTCGCTAACGAGCGTGCCTGCCCATGCTATATCTGTCTGTTGGTGATGTGATTCGTACCAAAAACAACTTCAGAGTCTTGTGAAAAATACAGATCAATGTTAGCATGTGCTAAAAGGCTAAGGCATGTTTCCTCTGTATTTCCATTTGTTTCTGCTTTATTTCATATCAAATCAGCTTTGGAGAGCAAATCTAGGTTAGCACATGCTAAAATGCTCACAAGCGTTCCTGTTTTGCCTGCTATCTCTGTCTGGTGACAGAACACTCTAATAATAATAATAATAATCCATTTAATTTCAAAGCGATCGACTCAGAGAAAATGGAATCCACGTTATTATATTTTTTTGCATGTTAGTTATGCATGTTAGCATGCTTTTCACTTCATTTCATTTAGGAAAAAAAATATTAGCGGTTAGCATGTTAGCATCATCGCCATATTGTTTTGCATGTTAGTGTCTTACCCAATGACACAATTCACAACAACGAAATAATCCACATCCAAAATTTTGAAAATTAGAAAAATATTGGCTAAAATTTTGAAGATAAGAAAAATCCCTGAAAAATTAAATATATTTGCCAAAATTTTGAAATTTAGAAAAATCCCTGAAAAATGATTTGCCAAAATTTTGAAAATTAGAAAAATCCCTGAAAGATTAGTTGCCAAAATTTTGAAGATTAGAAAAATGCCCGAAAAAATATTTGCCACATTTTTGAAAAAATACCATTGAAAATGAGACTAGACCTTATTTTGTTTAGGGGTTTACGACATACCGCATGGAAATGATTGGTCACGGCGCTCACTATCATAAATGAAATGTATTATTAATGATTATTATTATAATAAAAAAATGCCATGTGAAAAAAAGGATAAAAATCAAAAAGATGTACAAGCAGTACCCCGACACCGCCTCGTTCCCATTTTGTCATGAGTGTTTTTAACACCCCACTTGACGCCGTTCCCTCAATAATTGGGACTTGACTCGCCGCTTTGCTTTGCCAAATGGGTCGTGCACTCGGGGTTCGCACGCGACGCTTTTGCGAGTGTTTTATGTCCCCATTATCTCCGCCGATGCCGCGGCGGAGAGAGCGCTAAGTGCGCCCCGCAATTTGCCGCCGTTGCGCGGCTTTAATGCGGACGAATGTACGTACATCGACGCTCGCTTGCGGCGGATTGGCAACCATGGCCTCAGAATGAAGTGGGGGTGGGGGTAGAGCAACATGTCCGCACGAGGCGACGTTGAAAACCATTGCAGAGTTTAACTGCTTTCATTTCATTGAATTAAATACAGGAAAATGTTCATGACATTTTTTTTATGTAAACGAGTTTTGAGATGGATTTCTACAGGAAACAATCTTCACCTGCACTGATGAACATCCAAGGTTCGGACATTGAGAGGGTGACCTCCTACGAGTACCGGGGTGTTACTCTCAACAATAAACTGGACGCCCTCATCAAAAAGGGACAGTCGCCTCTTCCTCCTCAGGAAACTGAGGTCTTTTGGGGTTCAGGGGTCACTCCTAAAGACTTTCTAGGACTCTGTGGTGGCTTCAGCCATCCACTACGGAATTGTCTGCTGGTCAGGAAAAGACTATATCGCCTGGTCAAGAGGGCCAGTTCTGTCCTGGGCTGCTGGCCGGACTCTCCGGAGGAGGTGGGCAACGGACGGAAAAGCTATGACGGACAGACCCTCCCGCCCACCCTGGGTAGCTCCTTCGGCCAGAGACTGTTACGCCCGCCCCGCAAGAAGGAGAGGTACCGCCGTTCGTTTCTACCGACTGTTGTCCGACGGCTTCTCAATTCTCAACAATCACATGTGCGGGAAAAAAACTGATTGTACTGCAAATATGGCTTGATGCAATACAGCTCCATATTGCTCCAATTTGTACCTTTCTTGGTACTTGCACTTCGTACAGTTTCTTATGAAGTGCTTTTGCACATTCACATTATACATCTCAGTCTGCTGACATTTTTCATGCTTAGAATATCTGGTTTTTCTATCTTTTCAACCCACCCCCACCCCCACCCCATCCGCCCTTTCAAATTGCTGCTGTGGACTGCAAATTTCTCCATTGGGGGACGAATAAAGGTTTTCTGATTCTGATTTAGTTTTGATTCACGAAATGCAGGAAAAAAAGAGCCGAAAGAGATTCAACGCAGGAAAACAACATTTGTATCTTATTTGTCATTATATTAATTGCGTCAATCTAAATAAACGTACTAAAGTTCAGGTCACACATAACGCGTGATGAGTTCAACTCTTTAAAGAGATGCATCATTTCCTCTGGTGGTCACCAGGTGGCGACAAAGCACTGCTTATATCCATATGATGCTCCAAAATTAACTACAACCTAGTTGTTTTTTTTTTTTGGTAACGTGATGCCACAGTATGGTGGCAAAGCACTATTTTTGCGCAAAATTAAACCCCTCGACTCATTTCCAACACAAGATGGCAGAAAAGCTCTACTTAACTCATTCATTGCCATTCCCAAAATTATTCGGGAATTGAAAATATGACGTGGAGCGCCATACCCGTATTTGTTTGGGGTTTGGTATTTCTTGCAGGGGGTGCCAATAAAGTGTTGGTCAGACCTCACCTCTGCTAATGTAATGCGCAGCATTTGCCTTTTGTCCAGCTGCCCCTATTTCAAACTCATATAACTCCAGACTCATATAACTTAGAAATTAACGCTTTTTTTCTGATGAAATAGGAGCGTCTACGGTTTCTCACGCTGCATTGAATGTTGACGTAGTCCTAAAACTCACTCTTCTGCGGGTCCTGCAATTTGAGTGAAAATGACGTAAACCCTGGCACTGGAGTGGACACCTTTTTTGCACATCGTCTGGCAGGTTCAGTTCAAACGAAGTTCCCAAACTCGCCGCAACATAGTTCCTTGGCTCCAAGACGTCCCAAATTGGCACCAAAGTACTACTTTGATTTGGTGAAGGCCTCCCAAGACCGTATGTGAGGCATCCTTCTCTATTTCTTCGCCCTCTTCTTTCCTACACCCCCCCGTCCCCCACATCCTCCTTTACCGGCCGTCAAGGTAAACGACAAGAACACACAGTGTCAAACACATTTCCTTAAGTGCAATTTCGCCTCCAAAGACGAGACTTGCTCTAAGGTCAATGGCGAGTTCCTCTCCAAGGTCAACTTTGAGTAGACGCATCATGGTGGCATCGTTCAAAATGCTAGAATAGGCTTTCCGACAAAGACTCCTGACGCCATGCACAAAATCACACAAATTAAAGGCATAGGTGCAAGAAACTATTATTTAAATAGGTGCAAACATTTTCAAACCCAATTTTCATCCATGCTGAATTTTTAGGGGGCTATTGTAACTCCTAATATAGCATTTTTGCGTTTTATTATTACAATTAATTGTTCTTATTATCTGTCATTATTAACCATATGAAGTCATTTACGTTACAAAAAAATAACCATCATCTCTAAAACACTGATTGATTTTGTTCCCCCTCCCCCCAAAAAATACAAGTTCTAATTCAGTCAATTCATAAAAGTTAACAAGAAAACTGCTTTTTATTTGGATATCTTCGAGCCAGTATGCGTCATGATATACAAAAAAAAAAAAACATAACTTAAAGCCTGTAGCGCTTGAGTAAAGTAACAAAAGTGAAAATCAAAGTAAAATGGGTACTTCCTCATCCAACAATCGCGTTTGATCATTTTGAAGACAAGAAACATCGAAAAACAGGATCAACACAACCGGGTGTCATCAGATGATCCACTACCGCCCTCTGGCGATCCAACAGGGCACTGCAGGTGCAACAACTTGTCCAAGCTCTCTCTCAAAAAAACAAAAAACAACAACAAGGCGCAGCCAAGCACGCGCCGCGCCTACAAAGCGTCGAATACAATCCATAGCGATCCAACGATCGTTTTATCGCTCTCGATTCACACCAACAGAAGTTAAAGGCGTCTTCAATCTGGAAATGCCCCAAAATATTCGTTGAAGCAAACCAAAGGGGATGTGGCGGGGGGGGGGGGGTTGCCGGTGCTTAGTCCAATCGTGGGTTGAATACCAAGCAGAAAAGCCGAGAAAAAGAAACAAAGTTTGCACAGACAGACAGAAAGAAAGACAAAAAGAAAAACATAAGGATGATAGATAGAGAGACAGAGAGAGAGATATATAGATAGACAGAGAGAGACAGACAGACAGACAGACATAAGGACGAGAGATAGAGAGATAGACAGAGAGAGACAGACAGAGACAGAGACGGATAGATGGATAGAAGGATAAATATAGACAGATAGACAGAGAGCGACAGATAGACAGACAGAGAGAGAGACAGAAAGAGAGAGACAGACAGACAGCGACAGAGAGACAGACAGACATACGGATAGATGGACAGAAGGATAACTATAGACAGATAAACAAATTCCTTCATTCTGTTGCAATAAAATTCCCAAACAGCGTTCACGTTTTACACGATGGGGACACCCCCCCCCCCACACACACACCGTTAAGGTGCACCCGACCGACCAAGCCAGCAAACAACCCAAACATGGCGACTAATGACACAATAAAACAATGGAGAATCAATGAGAGGTTTTTTTTGGAAAGAATGAATGACATATAGCAATCAACAACTATCATCGTCACTTATGACGATCATAACAACGATGTCACTACTTCACCTGGGAAAAACTGCGCGCCACTACGTCCCACGAGCGCCAAGTAGAAGAAAAGTAAGCGCCAAATCACAAAGTGATTCCCGGCGTCCATCTCTTCTTCTTCTTCTTCTTCAATTGTTTTTATCCTTCCGTTGGTTTCACTTGTTTCACATACTCGCGCCTCCTCGCTATTGCATTCCAGACACACACCGCAAAAAAAAAAAAAACAATAAAGAAGAAAAAAAAGTCAAAAGAAAATACAAATGGCGGACTTTAAGGTTCACATTTGCGCCCACTGACAAAGTTGCGCGGATGGCGGCGTGGGTACGCGGACAGAGTCGCCGTTCGAGTGTCTGTCTGACTGCCTGTCTGTCTGTCTGTCTGACTGACTGCTGCTGGAGGAGGAGGCGGCTCGCGTACCTCCGCTGACAGGCGCGCTCGCGCCCGCGTCAATGGCGGTCGCGCGCACGAGATCGGCGGTGAGTTTCGAGCTCGCTCGGTTTCAAAATAAGAGTAGTTTTTTACAAGGGTTGGGTTGAGAAATGATAGAAGGGAGAAAGGGGAAGCAAGGAAGGAAGGAAGGAAGGAAGCAAGTGAACAAGGAAAGAAAGGGGAAAAGGACAGACAGGAAGAATTTCCCCTCAAGTAAATGGCCTTTTTTGGATAACTGGCTCACAAATAGCAACTTGTTTCTTCTCTCTCACTTTCTCCAAGATATCTGTCGTTTTCCGCTTTGGCGAGGCAGCAGCGTCAAACCACTTTTATTTTGGAAAGGACGCACATCCGGTTTTCCGTTCACCTACGTGCTGTTTCCCGCCGGTGTGACGAGCGCGACCCGCAAAGCAGCATCCCTGACCTCAATTCACGTGATATCATATTTTTATGACTTTTTTTCCGTCATTACGGTTGATTGGTTGTAGTAAGTACACACGCGCCATCTTGTTGCTGCTGATTTGTCAGTAAGACAAAGTACAAAAGACGAACTGAAAGGCAAATTGGAGGGAGGGAGTTTTAAAGGACAACCGACATCATTTTTTTGTTTCCTCGCTGACATCAGAAAAACGTTTGATAGCATCTAAAATAGCCAAAACACGCAGGCTGATATTTTTAGTCAAATGCAAAACACCAATCAAAATGACTTCAAGTGTCCAAAATCTGCAAAAAAGTGAGCAGCGAATTGGGCATTTTCAAAAAGTCCCGCCCCCAGTTCCTGACGTCACGCCAAGACGTCTTGCCTTGCTCGAGAATCAAAACAATGGCTTCAGATTGGGAAAAGATGCTTTCTTGTTACTCATCCAGTTATGAATATGATTCAAATAGTTCTGAAGAAGAAAGCATACATGTTTGCAATCGATTAATCCATTTATTCCGTGTAATTTTGAGGCATCAGGGGTGGGAAATGTCGCACCCAAAAAAGGCAGAACATGGTGACAAAGCCATGTAAGGAATTAATCAGCCCGTTTCCACAGGCTGATTTTTTTTTTTTCTTTTTGGTCCTACATGACGTTTTCAGACCAAAGTACAGCCAAATGCAATGACGTGATGGAAGGACTGCTACAATGTGTCCTTTTTTCGGTCAGGGGCGTTCCTTCAGTGACGTAACGTACGGACTCGTCACCAACTCAAAAACAGGACTTCCGGAATATTCAGCGCGAGTCTTAAAAGGTAAAATATAGCTATATGCGCTGGAATCTTATTAAAATACGCTCAGTAGAAGTCATTTGAAGCCATTTGACAAATTATGGACACAACTTGTTCGGAGGCGTCGGTTGTCCTTTAAACTTCTCTCCATGTGACCTTTCCACTCTATTGGTCACTCCGTGCCCACTTGACAGCTGATGAATATTTTGCTGGATTAAGTGACGCCCAATCAATGGCTCGTTTGCATCACCATCACCGTTGTCGCGCGCCAAAGCATCACTTTGGATTTCCTGCAACTTCACTATTGATTGATTACTCATCAATTATGCACATGAGAGGAAAAGAGGAATACAATTAAAAAGGTTGGGAGGAAGACACGAAGGGGGACGGGGAATGGAAGGCAGGAATGGAAGTGAGAAAGTCAACAAGGCCTGAAAGAAGGAAGAAAAAAAATGTTGAAAATGTGGGGGGGAGTAAACACAATTTACAAAATGGAAGGACGGGAGTGAGGAATGAAGGGACGAGCAAATGAAGGACAAAATGCCAAACTAAGCCTCATTTAGAAATTGGATTCAAAAGTGTCCAAATTCAAATACAGTGATAGCACGGCTTATGAACTGAATTGGTTCGCAGACAGAGTGTGTAAGGCGAAAAGTGTGTATCCCAAACATTAATTTCCCATAGGAAAGCATTAAAATGAGAATAATCCCTTTCCAGGTCCCCATAAAACATCATTTTCAACTAAATAAGCCTTATACCTACACACCTTATTTTATGTCTAATAAATGTGCTATGGTATTATAATGAAAGAAATAAACTGAACTGTACAATAAAGTGGTTTTATTTACCCTTGTGATTGTCGTTGATGGCTTGATGGAATGGAGCGGCCGGTTTCATCAGCATTAAACAATGATGAGGAACGTAGCCTTCTTCTTTCACCATCTTGAGGAATGATCCCTTGTAGGTGCTTTCTCTGCTATCATTTTATCTAGTGCTTCATCAATTGTGTCTGCCTTTGAACTATCCAAGTTGAAACGAGTCCAAATGTCACTGTTTCCTACCCATTTTCTTCCTCTCTCTCTCTCTGTCGTCTGCCTGTCTCTTTAATGTTTAAACCATCTCCTCTCGCTGCTGCGTTCTTGACCAATCACGTGGCTTTACCCGAGGCTAGGGGCGGAGAATAAATAACGAAAAAAAAATGTCGGCTGCCATTTTCTTTTTTGGAGAATGGCTTCACTCTCTCTCTGTCTGTAACACCCCCCAGACTGCTGCGTTCTTGACCAATCACGTGGCTTTAATTGACGACTGGGGGCGGGGAATAGAGGACCAAAACAAGCCATCTGCCATTTTGTTGTTAGAACAAGATTCATTGAGGCAGCACCGTGTGTATCCCGAAAAATAGTTCGTATGCCAAGGTAAAATGTTCATAAACGAACATAAATTTTATGTTCGTAAACCGAAAAGTTCGTAAGCTAAGGTATCACTGTATGAGGCAAACCCCCCCCCCCCCCAATCGCACTTGGTTCAAGCCGAATTTGACATCTTGAGCCCGGTTTAAGTAGAAACGCTCCTCCCGTGTGTCATCTTGTCGGTGATGTCAGTGCCCGCCGAGATGTCTGTGACGTCACTGCGATAGTTTAGGGTTCTCCATAGCAACCCATTTTTGTCCCGCCAACGATGTCCTTGTCCTTGACGTCCCGTCCGTGCACTCAAGGTACGCATCAGTACTCAGGAGGCGCAAGTGTCGACTTTGCTTTTGTCCGGACAGGACAGCCCGGCGCTCACGTGCCGACGTCACGTGAGCAGAAGACGTTAAAAGCTCACTCAGAATCACCACCCGTGACGTCACCTCCTGAGCTGTTTTCAGAATAATAATACATTAAATTTTAAAAGACAACTGACGTATCCGGACAAGTTGTGTCCATAATTTGTAAAATGGCTTCAAATGACGTCTACTGAGCGTATTTTACAAAGATTCCAGCGCATATAGCTAGATTTTACGTTTTAAGACTCGCACTGAATATTCCTGAAGTCTTGTTTTTGAGTTGGTGACGAGTCCTCACCCTACGTCACTGAAGGAACGCCCCTGACCAAGAAGGCAACACACAACGCATTTTGGGTACTTTGTTTGGTCTGAAAACTTCGTGTTGATGGCGAAATTAGAAGGAAAACATAAATATCTCGATGGTGAATCGTTGTGTTTGCACCAAGACGACTATTTGATTCTAGTTGACACAAATTCCCAGCATATAAATCAGACTATTTCCAACGGAGCTTGGGCGCCATCTTGTGCATTTTCTGGGACGCTACATTGGAGTCCAGATGCCTCAAAATGATCCGGAATGACTTCTTTAATCGATTGCAAACATTTATGCTTTCCTCTTCAGAACTATTTGAATCATATTCATAACTGGATGAGTAACAAGAAAGCATCTTTTTCCCAATCTGAACTCTCTGAAGCCATTGTTTGGATTCTGGAGCAAGGCAAGACGTCCTGACGTGACGTCACGAACAAGGGGGCGGGACTTTCTGAAAATGAATGGGACTTTCTGAATCTACCCAGTTCCGAGCTCATTTTGCGGCAGTTTTACGATACTCGAAGTCATTTTTATTGGTGTTTTGCATTTGTCTAAAAATATCAGCCTGCGTGTTTTGGCTATTTTAGATGCTATAAAACGTTTTTCTGATGTCAGTTAGGAAACAAAAAAATGGTGTCGGTTGTCCTTTAATACATTTCATTGTCTCGATCTCAGAGGTGTGGAGGGGTGGGAGTGGTATGTATGTATAAACTATTCTCTTTGGTGTCTATTTCAACTTGTATGTTTGTGTGCATGCGGGTGTGTGCGTGTGTGTCCCCGTGGGGTTGCCCAAGGGCAAACTTGAATCCTTCATAGATCCTTTGATACAGATATGAAACCCTCATGTTGGATTTATTCTCAGCAGACACACACACACAAATATCAACAACACTACACGCACACACACGTTTCAAAGTCACTTCCATTAGTGAGGACATACTTAATGACACAAACGTCCTGTGGACACCTTACAAGTACAAGTGCAAACACACACACACACACACACACACACACATAAGCGTAAATATAAACAAGTTAACGGGTTAGATGAGTGACGTCATGAGACCACGTTCAACAAGCAACAGCATACTAATAATTATTATGACATCTATCTACGCATATTTCTTTTCATCGACCAACCCATCTCTTCCACCCCCGATTGTTTTCCATCATCTTCCATTTCCTGATCCATCGACTCATTTCTTTTTGTTCTTGCGTATCTTTCACGGGAATGAAATGTCGTGCGTTATCGTCCGCCTGCCGTGCACTCAACGCGGAAATAACATAAAGTAAAGAAAATCAAAAAAAACAAATAACAAATAATATGACAACACAAAAACACAGAGCGTCATTCATTCATTCATTCATTCATTCAGAGTCATGACATGTGGTACAGGATAGCGGCAAGGCACGACTTTTGTCCAAACGAAGCTGCACAATCAGGTCCGTGGCACAGATTGCCACAGTGTTGCGGCGAAGCACTGATTTGATCAAAACAAGCCTTTTTGAGGGGGATACATACACTTTATTTTATTGGCTGCAGATACTTTAGTATTCTATATGAAAACTCTTTGTTATGGTTTAAAAAGTACATTAATGCATAAATAAATATCCAAAATATTTAACACTATACCGAAACAAAAACTGAACCATAATATGACGCGATGCGATTTATGTTTGACTGAAACGCAGTCAATATTTTACCACAGTTACATGACTGACAGTAAATGTAGCAACGTTGCCACTGAAGGTAACTGGACATTCTTTCACGTTGGTGAGGCAACTTTTTAGTGACCACTGTTGTTGTGGTTAGGATTAAAATAGTCATTGTGATGATTGTTTTTGCTATTGGGGTGGTTAGTTGCCATTTTCAAAGTGAACTAAACGTTGGCAATCTTCCCCTTTAATTGCTGTTTTGTTGGTCGCTTTTGATTCCTTTTCTGTTGAATAATTCATGCAGCCTGTTCGCAACATCACAGAGTGATAAAAATCCACATTTGCCTCATTCATTTTGCATGAAATTTAGACTCTTTTCGCCCCCCAGTTGCTTAAATGTTTACCTTTTGCTTGCCATTAACGTTTAGTGTTTCAAAAGACTTGAAAGGGAAAGAAGTGTTGTTTGACTTTTACAGTCCTACCTGGACGGAGGACGACTTCTGAAGAAACAATTCTTAAAAAGATTGAGAATGTTTAAAACTTACTCCAATTCGATCTTCCATTTGGGCGTTTTCAACGACGTCCATCTTCTTTCTCGCGGTCAATTTCCGTCTTCTTTAGATTATCTGCGAATTGGGGCCACCTAGTGGACAGAATGGGTTTGGTTTAATCTTACCACGTCAGTTTTATTTTTCATTTCGATGGTTTTAAGTCACCAAAGCTAATAATTAGACATTTGGTAACTGTGTTCATTATGTGTCAGCACACAAAGACAAAATGTAATAAAGACATGTAGCCATTGTGAATACAAGCAGCCATTTTACTTATAGAAAGTCAATTTAGACTCATTTTGAAATTGTTTAATTTTCTCTGTGGAATTTTTCGCAAATAACAGTGTGAATCATATTTACATTTTCAGCTCTGAAAGCCGCTTTGACTTTTCAGCATGAAATCCGTATCAACGGCTCATGAAGCCATGGCAGTAGACGAGGGACGTCGGCCATCTTGCCTCAAAGTGCCCGATTCTGCTATTTTTTTCGACCCGAGAGCCAATTACTTATAACAGCACAATTACGACCAACAAAAAACAAGCCCTTTAATCCACAAGGGTGCTTGAAGGTGGCCGTTTTGGTTTAAAGTGGCAATTTTAGACCCTCTTCACATAGATTGGTCTTCTTCAGCCTCAGTTTGACTTAACATGAATTTTAAAAATTCAAGAAGCTATGCCCGGAGACAGGGGAAGTCGGCCATTTTGGTTCAAATTGGCCAATATTGATGTTATTCCTAACAATTTGAACTGTTCACATTTAACTCACCAGAAAACAATCCACGTCGTTCCCACTCCATTAAACACGCACCCGTGTCCTAGCGCAGCTGAGATTGGATTATGGCGACAAACGCCGGACTGCCTGCAATCATTGTCGAATTGGGATGGACAGTTGATTAGGTACAGCACCTCATCGCATTCACAAAATATCAACGATCATTTTTGAGTGGCGCTGTCAATCATATGTGGATTGCATTACACCGACGGTGGTTTCTGATACTCAGACTGAAAGCATTTGAAGGTGGTTGGAATTTAATTCTCAGAAGATGATGATGATGGTGGGGGTGTCATCTTTGTCGTGGGGGCTCCTGAGGATGATTGGCAGGTGAGAAAGAGGTGGGAAATCCTCACACTGGATAATCCTCGCCACTAAATCTAATCCTGACTACACACACACAGCGGAGTGAGCACATGCGTTTGAGGAGCTGTGCCTGCTGGCAAGAGATAACAGGGAAATTATGAATTCTGAAATTATTTTTTTTTCACCACTAAAAACTCAAAACAAACATTTTGAGTGTGATTCTTCCTTTTTAAGCAGATTTCAAAAGAAGTGATCGAAAATCACATTATTTGTCATTCCAGTATAGCATTTATGATGTATTTATTTTGAACACATTGTGTCATTATTTTAACCGTTATTTTTTTTAAATTGTATCCGATGAAGACACGCTGGACTCCGGCGACGTTTATGACATCCAGTAGTCAAAGTGAAAGGGTGCCATCTAGCGGAAGACAATTGCAAGCGCACGTTTTACTTTGCAGCAAATGTACACACACACACACACACACACACACACACACACACACACACACACACACACACACACACACACACACACATTTTCTTCGTCTGTCAATCGAAGTAGTAGTTCTGCACAAAGATGGAGTTGACTCCTGTGAAGACGGGAGAGAAATTGTAGATGAGGGCTTGCTCTTCTTCTTCAGGGCTCGAAAACATGTGCTGGTTCTTCATTGCTGAAAGAGAGAAGACGACGGTGAAGGAAGGCGGAAAGGAAAGGAGGCACAAAGGTAACAAACAAGTTGACTCAGTAGCAATGAAAGCGATGAATATTCCGGAAGTCTTGTTTTCCAGTTGAGGACGATCCCACGTGACGTCATGTTTGGAACGCCCCTGACCCAGAAAGGGACACAATGCATTTTGCGGTACTTTGTTTGGTCTGAAAACTTCGTGTTGACGGCAAAATTAGAAGGAAAACACATAAATAACGCGATGGTGAATCCTTGTGTGTTGCACCAAGACTACTATTTGATACTAGTTGACACAAATTCCCAGAAGAAAAATCAGCCCATACCCAACGGAGCTTGGGCGCCATCTTGTGCATTTTCTGGGACGCTACATTGGAGTCCAGATTCCTCAAAATGACACGGAATGACTTCTTTAATGGATTGCAAACATTTATGCTTTCCTCTTCAGAACTATTTGAATAATATTCATAACTGGATGAGTAACAAGAAAGCATCTTCTCCCAATCTGAAGCCATTGTTTTGATTCTGGAGCAAGACAGTTTGTGAAGGAGTATCCTTATGTGATGTCACGAACAAGGGGGCGGGACTTTCTGAATCTGCCCAGTTTCAAGCTCATTTTTGTGGCAGATTTTGGGACACTTTTAAGTCATTTTTCTTGGTGTTTTGCATTTGACTAAAAATATCAGCCTGCGTGTTTTGGCTATTTTAGATGCTATCAAACGTTTTTCTGATGTCAGTTAGGAAACAAAAAAATGGTGTAGGTTGTCCTTTAATTAGGCACGCGTGAAGAAGAAAATCTGACCAAGAGGTACGTCAGCACAGTTCGGCCCTTCCGCAAAGAGAAAACAGGTTATCCTTGCTCGTAACCAACGAAAAAGAAGGCGGTGGGGACGGTATAACTCAGTGTTGCATTCACCTTCGGAAACAAAGAAAATGGCCGTGTAGAAGGACGCTCGGATAGCTTGGGGGGCGTGGACCATTCCGGGCTTGTCCACCCACTCAAATGGAGATTTCTCAGGGTGCCACTGCACCGCGTAAAATGGGTAATGCTGGGCTGAGAACACACAAACATAAACGCGTCAACATTTTTGATCTTTTATCCAGCCGGAATTTCACCTTTCACAACTTTCAAATTCTTCTTTATACATTTAAAGGACAACCGACGTCACTTTTTTTGTTGTCTGGTCACACAACGATTCACCATCGTGTTATTTATGTGTTTTCCTTCTAATTCCGCCATCAACACGGATCAACTCAAAGTTTTCAGACCAAACAAAGTAGTGCAAAACGCATTGAGGTGATGAAAGGACTGCTACAGTGTGTTCCTTCTCAGTCAGGGGCGTTCCTTCAGTGACGTCACGTCAGGAATTGTCACCAACTCAAAAACAAGACTTCCGGAATATTCAGCGCGAGTCTTGAAACGTAAAATATAGCTACATGCGGTGGAATCTTTGTAAAATACGCTCAGTAGAAGTCATTTGAAGCCATTTTACAAATTATGGACACAACTTGTCCGGAGGCGTCGGTTGTCCTTTATAGCCATCCATAACACTGCCCCCCCATACCTATCTGTTCTTCCAATTTCTATTCCCTCTCGTTCCCTCAGATCCTCTTCCTGCCTCCACCTCAGTGTGCCCCCCTTCCTGTCTCAGCACGATGGGGGACAGAGCTTTCAGCTGCTCTGCCCCCAAACTCTGGAACTCACTTCCTCCCAAAATTGGTAACATGGATTCTCTTCTTCCCACCTTCAAATCCCATCTCAAAAGCCACACATTTCTAATTGCATTTCCTGTGTAGATCTTTCGCTTGTTTCTATTTAGAATTGTATTTTAGTTATTGTGTTCTATTTGTGATTGTATTTTATTTATGATAGTACCAACGCTAGTCTGTGACTGCAAAGTGTCCTTCAGAGCTTTGAAAGGTGCTTCAAATGAAATGTATTATGATTATTATTATTGAATGTAATATTATTATTTGGAGCCGGAGGCGCAGAACCTTCCATCGTAGAGATGAAGTCCGTCGTGCCGTCCGTGTTGGTGGACAGAACCTTGTAGAACCTCTTCAGCTTGGCGCTGCGGCTGAAGTTCTGATGGGATCGGTAGGCGGGCAGCCAGTCACGACGTAGTGTTAATAAGATAGGAAGCCAAGACGCACACAGACTGGAAAGCAAACTACCTGAAGCGAGAGACTCCAGCTGTGGAAGTTGGCGGTGATGTTGTCTTCAGACAGAGACTGCATCAAGTCGCTGGGGAAGCTACGGAACAAACGGCTGGACGAGGAGTCTGGACGAAGGGAAAAGAAATGACAAGAGAAGGTTGGCAAGTAAGCCGCTACGTTTTAGCTAGCTAGCTAAGAAAAGAGAAGCTTGGCGCATAGTTTGAGCTAGCTAGCTATGAAGCTAGCTAAAACTAGGAAACAACGTGCAAGGCCTCACCCTCTGTGAAGTTGAGCGGCAGAGCCACGCCTTTGGTGTCGGTGATGGTCAGCAAGTTCCTGTCGGCCGTCAACAATGTCAGCTGTTGGAAACCTTGACAGGTACCCCATATAGGGAAGTAGTCACCACCGTTGTTGGCCTGCAGAGGGCGCCATAACGTTTGGACAATACATTGGTGATTGGAAAGCTTCATCCTTTGCAGCAGGTAGGACCTGGTAGGAAATTGGATCTGAATGTCGCTCGGAAGCTACCTTGACAGCGAGGCGGTAGAAGATTTTGGCCGCTCGTGTGGACAGTGACGTCTCAATGTCCACGTTTCCGCCCGGTAACAGCAACCTGGACAAAATGAGCCAAAAATAATAATAATCTGTCAAGTTTGATGACAACGACAACGAAGACGCAACTAGCCGAGCTCACCCGTTAATCGTGGAGAATATCCGGATATATTCCTCTTCGGTACGATTGATCCTGCCCATAAATTAAAAAAACAAAGAGAGACATGTCATGTTAGGCAGTTAGGGGGTTGAAAGTTAATAGAACTACTAAAACAATTGATTACTAGTCTCAAGCCCTTTAATTGGATGTTCATTTTGATGATAGCGTTAAAGGACAACCAACACCACTTTTTTGTTTCCTAACTGACATCAGAAAAACGTTTTATAGCATCTAAAATACCCAAAACACACTGTATGATATTTTTAGTCAGATGCAAAACACCAAGAAAAATGACATGTCCCAAAACTACCACAAATGAGCTTGAAACTGGCGAGATTCAGAAAGCCCCGCCCCCTTGTTCGTGACGTCACATAAGGATACACAAACTGCCTTGCTCCAGAATCAAAACAATGGCTTCAGAGAGTTCAGATTCGGAGAAGAGGCTTTCTTGTTACTCATCCAGTTATGAATATGATTCAAATAATTCTAGAGAGGAAAGCATAAATGTTTGCAATCGATTCAAGAAGTCCTTCCGTATCATTTCGAGCCGTCTGGACTTCAATGTAGCGCCCAGAAAATGCATAAGATGGCGCACAAGCTCTGTAGGAAATGGGCTGATTTGTCCGCTGGGAATTTATGTCAACTTACACTTTCTTTATGTATGTTACCGCAGTTGGCTGCAACACACAACGATTCACCATCGCCATCTTCTAATTTCGCGATCAACACAGTGTTTTCAGACAGAAAAAAAAGTCGCCAAAATGCATTGTGTGTCACTTTGTCGGTCCGCGGCGTTCTCTCCGTGATGTCACTTAAGGCATCGTCACCAACTCGAAAGCAAGACTTCATGAATATGCAGTGCAAGTGTGTGAGTGCCATTAAATAAGCCTGAAGGTTGTCTTTGGGGCTGCGTCTTACCAAACTGCTACTTGAGCAACGGGAGTCTTTTGTGAAAGGTGTGACTTTCACTCAAAATGCTGCTTGGGTGTAAATGTGTGGGTGAACTTATGCAAATGAGGTCCCAGCACACTCTGGTCAATTCTTCAGAGAAAGCTTCAGTGAAAGCTTCACCTTTCGTCAATGGCTTTCTTCTATTGGGAAATCTTTGGCTAAGACAAGAACCGTCACCTCCAAAGCGCAAAACATCGGACGCTAACCACCACGCCGACGTGCGGCCATCAGTCCTCTCCCCGACATACCGAATGGGAACCACACGTGCGCCGGCGCTCTCCAAATATTTCACGTAGCAGGCGGCGATGTAGGAGGATCCGGTGGCAAAGCGGTCTTCCGGCAGGAGTTCTTGCGTCAACACACCTGAGAACACCAAGCGGGACAAATGTGGAGTCACTATGTTGAAAATGGATTCATTGGTGGATGGAGGGATGATTGGATGGATTGATTGGCTGATTGATTGATTGATTGATGGGTTATATTTCAGAGCAAGTTTGTTGTGAATCCTTAACATACTCAATTTGAATATTAAATGTACAATTCTATTGGAAATTTAAACAAATATATTCAACTCAAAACCCATGCGCTGTTGCATATGCATATTTAAAGGACAACTGACGTCTCCGGACAAGTTGTGTCCATAATTTGTAAAATGGCTTTAAATGACTTCCATTGAGCGTATTTTACAAAGATTCCACCGCATATAGCTATATCTTACGCTTTAAGACTCGCTCTGAATGTTCCGGATGTCTTGTTTTTGAGTTGGTGACGAGTCCGTACGTGACGTCACTGAAGGAACGTCCCTGACCAAAAAAAAGGACACATTGTAGCAGTCCTTCCATCATGTCAATGCATTTTGCTGTGCTTGTTTGATCTGAAAACAAGGGGTGGGCGACCAAACTCCATATAAGGAATTTATCAGCCTATGGAAACGGGCTGATTAATTACTCACAGGAGCTCGGTCGCCATTTTCTGCCTCTTTTTTGGTGATCCATTTCCCCCCAATGTTGCCTCAAAATGGCATGGATTAAATTATTTAATCGATTGCAAACATGTATGCTTTCCTCTTCAGAACTATTAGAATCGTATTCATAACTAGATGTGTAACAAGAAAGCATATTCTCCGAATCTGAAGCCATTGTTTTGATTCTCCAGCAATGCGAGACCTCTTGGCGTGACGTCACGAACTCGGGGCGGGACTTTCTGGAAATGCCCAATTCGCAGCTCAATTTTTTTTGCAGATGTTGGAAACTTGAAGTCATTTTTATTGGTGTTTTGCATTTGACTAAAAATATCATACTGCGTGTTTTGGGTATTTTAGATGCTATAAAACGTTTTTCTGGTGTCAGTTAGGAAACAAAAAAGTGACATCGGTTGTCCTTTAAAGCAGAGCAAGCGCATTGTCTTAAACTCTTCAAATTCCATTTTTGTATGCATTTCATATCCTGATATGCTTGTAGCGTTTTTTTTTGTATTTAACTCTGGAAATAATGAAGACCACTGCCATATGATTCTGGTTTCTCAGATTCTGGTAGCAAGGTTCCAGGTATTATCCTTTCAGAATATCATCGAAGCGTTCAATTTAATTCTTAATCTCGGTGGGTTTCCACAAAGATGCCCCTTTTTGTTTCATGAAATAAAACACCTCTTGAAACAACAAGGAGGTACGCTACAGTTGGCTATAATCCACCGCGATTGTTTCTGTCCAGTGAACCGAGCGCACTCTGTACTCGCAGTCGTATCATTGCATTTTTGTGACATTTCCGAATACAACGTGTGTTATTTGTCCTTGATTAGAATTTCAAAAGCTTTCCAATGGTACCTTACTCGTTAAGATCTGCCCAAAAATAAGAAAGTTATGATCGTTTCAATTGTAATAAAGAACTCGGTCACAGATTTTCATTGTTTTAACTGTCATTACAGGCAGAAAAATCCCCTCATATTTCCAAAATTAAAAATGCCGTTATTTCCTTATTATTTGCGATAGAACAATAATCTATACATCATTTGAAAGCGATTTAACTGCACTTGAATATGGCATTATAAAATGCGTGATGAATTAAGATTGAAAAACCTGAGGGTTCCAAAGTGCACCTTTGAAAACAAATTGTGATTTATCCGAGCCGTCCTTTTAGCACACCGAAGACAAGCAAAGGTGAAACGTCGTCCGTACAACGAGCTGAATCTCGCTCGCGGCGGTGACTTTCCAGAACATTCCTTTGCTCGCGGATGCCACGAACGGGCCGCCGGCCGGGACTCACCGATGACGGGCCGCTGGTTGGGAAGCGGGCCGGCCGCCGCCGCCGAGCAGAGCGACGCGGCCGCGGCCAGCAGAGCCAGCAGAGCCTCGGTGATGACGCTCATCCCGACTTCGGAACCGCAGCACGCCAGATGGAGATGGCGGAGGCGACGTTGGGTTCCGGGAGACTGACTCGCCTTACGTACACGCAGGAGAAACTCGCGTGTGGAGCGAAGCACGCGTGGGTCTCGTTTGGGATGCAAGCCCCGCCCACTTCGAAAGCTACCGGAAGCGCCATTGGTGCGCCTGTCTGCTTGATGCGCCTGACTTGGATATCGTTCGATAGTAGTCGATCCAAATTGAACCTCACCCCACCATATCGCTTTAATGAAGGATTTAGCTTTTGTTTAATGAAAATTGCTTCTTTTACTCCCCTTTTAAACCATCTATGTTCTTTTGCTGGATCGGTCGTACAATAGCCTGCTTAGGCAACATAGGTAATGCTGATGGGGTGATACCGGAGGGAGTGGGGCAATCAGGCCAGTCATTAGTCAGATAGTCTCTCCAGATGCATCAAAATGACCTGGAAGAACTTCTTTAATTGATTGCAAACATTTATGCTTTCCTCTTCAGAACTATTTGAATCATATTCATAACTGGATGAGTAACAAGAAAGCATCTTCTCCCAAACTGAAGCCATTGTTTTGATTCTCGAGCAAGGCAAGACGTCCTGGCGTGACGTCACGAACTGGGGGCGGGACTTTCTGAAAATGCTCAATTTTTGGCAGATTTTGGACACTTGAAGTCATTTTTATTGGTGTTTTGCATTTGACTAAAATATCACACTGCATGTTTTGGCTATTTGAGATGCTATCAAACGTTTTTCTGATGTCAGTGGTTGTCCTTTAACCGAATTGTGTTATGTATATGAATGCAATCATTTTTTTGCAACAATGTTTATGGTTTTGTCTGCTGAAGTGTGAGGATTTTGCATTGGTTGAATTTTAGAAAAGAAATACTCATTAAAAAAGTGGAAAGACGTTTTGATTTCATGCATAAGTTAATTTTTCACTTCACTACATTACAAAAGCATGCTAGACACGCAATCAATGAACTCAAGGAGAAAATGACATGGAAAATCAAAGATCCCCCGTTTATCGCCCACTTTTAATGCAGTTCGCCGCAGGATCGGATATATCGATTGTCCGGTTATATCGATTTTTTTTTCTGACCTCCGAGAATATCGATATAACGAGACTTTACTGTAAAAACACATTACACACAGTCATATTACTGCAGATGTTCCCATCATTATTAGAAAAATATGTTTACCATATTTCATCCTGATGTTCAAATGGGCTCCGTCATCTTTTGCACTGTGCGTTTGCGTGTTTGCGTGTGATGTAGTGTACGACCTCTCAGGCTTGCTCATGTTCCACGTGTTTGTAAGTGACACACTGACTAACCTGTTTACTGTCATTGCGGGGATGGCTGGCTCCCCTAGATCACCATGGCAACAGCGAGAGACAAAAAGAGTCAACTTTGACCTGTCAATGAAAATAGATAGGTGTCGTTACAAAGGATGAGCTCAAAGTGGCGCTCCTCTCAAATGAACATGAATTTGACAGGCCTCAACTGTTATGGACAAAAGTATGCGGACACCGACAAGAAATGAAAAGTGATGGACAGAAATAACCGATGACAAGCCCTTTTGACAAATTAAACCTCCATATTATGTTGAAAAAAAAATCACGTTGATTATGTTGTGGGTCATTTTTACCCAGATGTGAAAATCCAGACAAAACAATTAAATAATAGGTGACATCAGGAACAACTGTTTCTGAGATGTTAGAAACATACTTCAAGATGGCGGCGCGACAGTGGCTTATTTATTTCCTTTCCTCTTCCTTTCATAACCTTGCTGCTGTAAAATATGAATTTCTCCTCTGCGAGACTAATAATAATAATAATAATAATAATAATAATAATAATAATAATAGTGTCTTTCTCTCCAGTAGCCCGTACCCCTGTTTGAGTCCCTTTCCGATAATCCTCTCCCGGTACTTGCTCATGTGTGGTCAAACGTGTGCACCTTGATCCACACGTTGACGTCAGCAACCTTGTATGCGTGTGTGCACGAGTTATACGTTGACTTGTGTTTGCATTGCAACACTGTTTGATGTGCATGTAATGGATGCTGATGTTGAAGTCAAGAGGCTAAACGCTTAGCGTCAAAGCACTTATCTTTGTTTTGGACCAATACAAATTGAGCAGCCCACTCATTAATGAACAAAACAAACCGGGTTCCGAACTGACAAACTTATCGACAAAAGAAGTAACTAATTTGGTAACTGATAAATAATCAAAACAATGACATGAATGAACTAAAAGAATTACAACACTGACTAACTAACCGATCACTGAACAACAAGCTAACTGTCTAAATCACATGTGTGTGTCAAAGTCAAGGCCCGGGGGCCAAATCCGGCCCGCCACATCATTTTTTTTCGGCCCGCGAAAGCAAATCAAGCACGTTAAGTGCCAGGACGCTTGCTAAAATCTTCACCAAAACGTCATATTTTTGGATGTAAACCACAATAACAGTCATTATTCTTGACAAACTAGTTATTAATTATTTTGTTGTGCGCTCTATATGTAATATGTGGAGGGGATTTTACTTTGTAATGGATTCCCCAAATTCATAACAGCCCTCAAGACGAAACCATAACTACAATGTGGCCCGCGACAAAAAAATGACTGACACGCCTGGTCATTAACGTATTATAGAACTAAATAGCTACAAGTTTCTCACTCACTAACCAACCAGAGTAAAAATTAACTAGCTAGCTAACGATCCAACTAGCTAGCTAACTCAATAGCTCCTCATCTACCTAACTAAACAACTAAATAGTGGAAATTCTAAGAAGGCAGGAAGCAAAGTAACTAAGTAACTAATGACAGAGTGAACAAATAAACTAACCAGCCAACTCAACTAAATAGCTACAAGTTTCTGTTAAACTGCCAGACAAGCCAACAAGATTACGGACTAAAAAAAAAATCTGAGCGAGGTAACCAACTAAGATCACAGTTCAAATTTATTACAGCTCAAAATCCTCTGAATAAAAAAAAAAAAATAGAATGAAAGTAACTAGAATTGAAACCCGTTTGGATTAAAAATGTGCTGTTTCAGAATCATATTTGGTGTTGTTGAAGCGGAAGACAATTTGTGAGTTGGCTTGCAATGTCTTGTGCTGAGGTCAGCACTGACCATGCCTCCAAAGTCTTTTAATTAGCGGTGTAAAGATTCAGAGAATGTTTTTTAAAACCTGTTGAATGATGCAATTAAGTGTGTAGGTCATAAACCACAGCACCGAGGGTCTTACATAACACGTGTGTGTGTGTGTGTGTATGTGTGTGTGTGCTCTCACTGGTGTGACCGTCCTGTGATTGTATCGCCTTCCTTCCTGTTTGCCTGTAAATAAGACACAGAGAGCAAAGCATGTTGACATGTAAATCGAAACAAAAAAACCTGAATGAATACATACATAAAAAAATGCAACTCAGTAACCAAGCAGAATAAAAATTAACTAGCTAGCTAACTATCCAACTAACTCGATAGCTACTCATCTACCTAACTAAACAACTAAATAGTGGACATCCTAAGAAGGCAGCAAGCGAAGTAACTAAGTAACTAATGACAGCGTGAACAAATAAACTAAGCAGCTACCTCAATAACCAACCAAGACAACAACTCAGCTCCAAACTCAACTCTACTGTATTTATAGAGCACTTTCAAACATACAAAGTGCTGTACTTGGACAACAGCAACACAAAATGACTGACTGATCACACAGAAAGGAATAAATAAATCAATCAATGAATTAATAAACAACCAAATGTGGAAAACAAATAAAAAGAAAGGCAAACATAGATTGTACTTTCAACAAACTGATACAGACAGGATGTCCGATACAGCAGGTACACTACATGAATGTTTTTACCTTTTCAATTGGCTCAGGTGACAAGACGCCCATGAGTCATGCCAACAACTTACGTCAAAGTGGGTCAAAGTTCAAAGACTAGTGCTGTTCACGATGGGATGTTTTATCTATGTGGCAGTTGGGGGCCGCAGATAAGATGATCAATAATCAATAGACTGTAAAGTTTTCATCAAACCACTTGGGTCAGCGGCCTAAACGTTCCAGAATGAATGATTGACCGTGGAAAGAACAATTGGTCCATATGCGTCGCAGGCCCGCTGCAAGGCATGCTGGGCCGTGCCGGGCCCGGCCGGCCCCACCTTCGTGAGGAACGTCCCAGAAGATAAAAAGAGCGCACCTTCGCGAGACACACACAGCCACTCAAACGCTGGATGACATCACCAGAAGCAGCGGAAACATCAGAACAATTCAGGTCAGTCACCATACACCTTTCACAATGTGTCTTATCATCGGTCACTTGACTATCTTGTTTCTTAAAGGACAATTGATACGGAAGGACTTCTTGAATCGATTGCAAACATTTATGCTTTCCTCTTCACAACTATTTCAATCATAGTCATAAGTGGATGAGTGACAAGAAAGGATCTTATTCTGTATCGGAACTCTCTGAAGCCATTGTTTTGATTCTGGAGCAAGGTAGTTTGTGAAAGAGTATTCTGGCGTGACGTCACGAACAAAGGGGCGGGACTTTCTGAATCTGCCCAGTTTCGAGCTCATTTTGTGGCAGTTTTGGGACACTTGAAGTCATTTTTATTGGTGTTTTGCATTTGATTAAAAATATCATCCTGCGTGTTTTGGGTATTTTAGATGCTATCAAACGTTTTTCTGATGTCAGTTAGGAAACAAAAAAATGGTGTCGGTTGTCCTTTAAGTGAGTTCGATCAAACCCTTGGGCTTCAGTGAGTCGGTCTCAGGGATCTACCCCTCAGCCTCATATGCAGTTAGCGGGCAGAGTCGTTGAAAGAAGGTTTCGGTGAATGAGCATATGAAACTGGTGGGGTTCGGTGCCTCCAACAAGATGAAGAACCACTGACTTAGTTATTGGCAACTTCTATTACTCGTGGGTTACTTGATCAACTCAGTTTGATATGCCACTTTGTGATGAAGTGAGGTGGTGAGTTAATGAGTTGGTTAGTGTCTTTTTTCCGTCATTAGTTTCTAAATTACCGTTTGTAATTATGTTCTCGTCCTTCAGGGTCAATCGCGATGCCTCCTCAGCTACAGTCTCCAAAGCGAGACGTTCCTCGGGTGCTGCAGGGCGAGCTGAATGCCCTCAACCCGGCCGTCAGGGAGTTTGTGGAGGTCAACGTGACGCTCTGCCAGCCAGATGCTCTTCACATCTGCGATGGCTCAGACGAGGAAAACCGCACCATCTTGGCTCAGCTGGAGGAGCAAGGCGTGATCAAGAAGTTACGCAAGTACCACAACTGGTAGGCGAAGTACGCAAAATGCTTAAAGCCTCTACTGAATCTGGAATGTCACGGCTCTCCAAGAGGATTTTCTTGTTTTGGTACAACAGATCTAATGGAAAACCAGTAAAACCAGTCAACACAAACCCCTCGCAACAGCTGACAATCTCCACATTTCCTTCACCTTCATTTTATTTTTAAGTGTCCCGATACTTTTGTCCCCAATCCACTTGTTTCCCACTCGTTTGAGTTCTGTCAGATATACCAAAACTCTCACCCCGTTTTTTTTGTCTTTTGTGTGTCCCAACACGTTTGTTCTAATGGCCGTATTTTCCTTCGTTTTTGGTTGCTGTACATGTCTCAGTACTTTGGTTCAATGTCATCATTTTTACTTGTCGCTCCCTTCCCAACACTGCACTGAATACCAACTCCACAGTTGGTTCCCAAATACCTCTGTCCTAACTCATTTTGGAATTGCATTTTTTTTTTCACATTTTGGTGATGCTTTATACCTCCTTGTAGGTGTCACAATACTTTTCCCCCTTCAACTTACAAAATCCACCTGGAGCAAAGCTAATAGTGTCTCTTTCACTATTGGCAATTGGACCGTCTGTCCTTCCCATCAGGTCTTTTGCCTAATATCATTCTTGACAGCACGCTATCTTTCCACTTCCATGTCAATAATTTAACCTGATCTGCGTACTTCCACCTACGCAATATCAATCGTCTTCGCCCGTCTCTCACTCCTCACACCACTGCTATCCTCGTTCATAGTCTTGTCACCTCCGGATTGACTATTGCAATTCACTTCTCCTTGGTGTCCTTCAGAAACGTTTCCACAAACTTCAACTGGTCCAAAATTCTTCAGCCCGGATCATCACCAGAACCTCGTTCTGTCACCACATCACCCCCGTCCTCCAAGAGCTCCACTGGCTCCCAGTCAAACATAGAATCGACTTTAAAATTCTTCTTTATACATTTAAAGCTATCCATAACCTTGCCCCCCCCCCATACCTATCTGACATTCTTCAAATTTCTATTCCCTCTCGTTCGCTCAGATCATCTTCCTCCCTCCACCTCTGTGTGCCCCACCCCTGCCCGTCTCAACACGATGGGGGACAGAGCTTTCAGCTGCTCTGCCCCCAAACTCTGGAACTCACTTCCTCCCAACATTCGGAACATGGATTCTCTTCCCACCTTCAAATCCCATCTCAAAAGCCACCTATTTAAAATTGTGTTTTCTGTGTAGCTCTATCCCTTGTTTCTATTTATATTTGTATATTATTTATTGTATTCTATTTGTGATTATATTTTATTTATTATAGTACCTATGCTTGTCTGTGACTGTAAAGTGTACTTGAGAGCGTTGAAAAGGCACCACTCAAAATAAAATATTATTATTATTACTCAACTTGAGCTTCTCCCATCCGCAGCTGGCTGGCAAGGACAGACCCACGTGACGTAGCCCGCGTGGAGAGTCGGACGGTGATCGTGACCCGTGACCGCCACGATACAGTGCCGACCCCTCTGGAGGGCGACGTCAGCCAGCTGGGCCGCTGGATGTCCCCGGAGGAATTGGACAAAGCTGTCGCGCAACGCTTCCCGGGTTGCATGAAGGGTCGCACCATGTATGTGATCCCTTTCAGCATGGGACCAGTTGGATCTGCGCTATCCAAAATCGGCGTGGAGCTGACGGACTCGCCCTACGTGGTAGCTAGCATGAGGGTGATGACCCGCATGGGAAAGGCGGTTTTAACTGCGCTAGGGACCGACGACTTTGTTCGTTGTCTGCACTCTGTCGGTTGTCCACTACCACTAAAAAGTACATTGACTTCTCTTACAACTTGACTCAAGGCATCCTCCGAGAAAGTAATGCTGGATGTCTCCTTGTCATCAGGGCCCCTGGTGAACAACTGGCCTTGTAACCCAGAGCAGACACTGATCGCCCACATCCCAGAACGGCGACAGATTGTCTCTTTCGGGAGCGGATACGGTGGGAACTCCCTTCTTGGCAAGAAGTGCTTTGCGCTACGTATTGCCTCGCGCCTTGCCAAGGAGGAAGGCTGGCTGGCAGAGCACATGCTGGTAAAATGCTGAATGCTCTTGCTTTGCCTGCCAGAATTTACGCGGGAGAACTTACCCGGTACTGAACTTGTGTGTTGCACAGATCCTGGGCATCACCAACCCCGCAGGCCAGAAAAAGTACATGGCGGCTGCGTTCCCCAGCGCCTGCGGGAAGACCAACCTGGCCATGCTCAGCCCCACACTACCCGGCTGGAAGGTGGAGTGTGTGGGAGATGACATTGCCTGGATGAAGTTTGACCACCAAGGTTGGGAACCCTCAGGAACCTTTCTCCTCTTTCTCATGTCTTGTTCTTATTGTTCCCCTCATTCCCTTCTCATTAGGTCACCTGAGAGCCATCAACCCTGAGAACGGCTTCTTTGGAGTCGCACCCGGTACATCCGCAAAGACCAACCCCAATGCCATGGCCACCATTTCCAAGAACACCATCTTCACCAACGTGGCAGAGACCAGTGACGGAGGCGTGCACTGGGAAGGCATGGACGAAGCTCTGCCCGAGGATGTCACCGTTACATCCTGGAAGGACAAACCATGGAGCCCAAAGGATGGTGAGAGATGATGAAAACAGCAGAAAATGCCCAAAATGCAAGACGATGAGTTGAGAGCGGTTCCCCCTATGTGTTTAGGAGAACCTTGCGCCCATCCCAACTCCCGCTTTTGTACTCCGGCCGACCAGTGCCCCATCATTGATCCACTGTGGGAATCACCTGAAGGGGTCCCCATTGAAGCCATCATCTTTGGGGGACGTCGGCCCGAGGGTGAGTAGCAAAGAGCAAACGTTCTAGATACAATTTCTGTGACTTTCAGTCCGGTTAACGACAGTTCACCCTGATTGGAATCCTGGTACCGTCTTCTCCCTTCTGTCAGTGAAACATTCAAGATAGCCATTCATTCGTCAATTTAATTTGGTCTCCGTAGGGAAATCAAACTTTCTTATCGCCAGTCAAACCCCGTCCACTTGGAGGACTTCACTCTCGGGATGGAAACCAATACCCCCATGTTTCCAGCCATTGCTTCTACTTAAAGAATACCAAAAGAATACCTAGACATTTGCAGTTTTTCAAGTATCTCCTAGTTCTCCTACTCGGTTGTCAAAGTCATCTCGATAAAAAGCACTATCACAAATGAATCATGTTTATAGATCATGAAAAAATTTGGACCAGAGAAATCCAATAATACTGTAGATGTAAAAGGACCCTTAAGGAATCAATAACGTTCACGACTAAAGGTATCTTTCTGATTATCAGGCGTCCCACTAGTCTACGAAGCGTTCAGCTGGCAGCACGGAGTCTTTGTCGGAGCCGCCATGCGTTCAGAGGCTACTGCTGCGGCGGAACACAAAGGTAGGTCTTGTAAGATGCTTGAGTACTCCAATATTAATACTTCAGATTTACTCGAGATGATCGAATCCCGCTGAATGACAAGTAGTCACACCAACAATTGTCCTCAACTGACTTGTCATCATTCCTGGTCCCAGGCAAGGAAATCATGCACGACCCGTTCGCCATGCGCCCCTTCTTTGGGTACAACTTCGGCCATTATCTTTCACATTGGCTCAGCATGGCAGAGCAACCCAATGTCAAGCTGCCCAAGATCTTCCACGTCAACTGGTTCCGCAAAAGCCCCACTGCTGGTTTTCTCTGGCCCGGTTTCGGTGAAAACATCCGCATCCTGGATTGGATATTCCGCCGACTGAATGGCGAGACCGGAGCAACGCCGTCTGCCGTAGGCTACCTACCATGCAGTCATTCCTTACACCTGGATGGCCTGAGGGACCCAGTGGACCTGGAACAGCTCTTTGCGCTGGACCGGGTTTTTTGGCAAAAGGAGGTGGAAGAGATTGGGAAGTACTTCACCACACAGGTGAACGACGACCTTCCCGACGAGGTGGCGAGGCAGCTGGAACTCCTTCGGCAGAGGGTCAACCAAATATAAAAACAAAAAGGGAATGCAGCATGAGAAAATGAGAAATGTTGGAAGTCTTCTTTTAACATGCTAATAGAGTTTTGCTAACTGAAAGTAAAATGAAAGCGCAAACTGCTAGCGATTCACTCAGGAAAACTGTTTGTCCTACCTACCCTATTTAATGGCACGTCATACCCGAATAACATCCACAACTCACTTTGGATTTCTTGTTTCTCACATTTTCTGACTTAATTTATTTTTATACATTGTACAACAATTTTTCTGAGATTTGGCGAAAATCTGATTTGAAAACCTTTTTCTGTACAACTGTAATAAACAACAGGAGATAGCAAGATTTGACTGTGTAGTTATTCTGACCACCCCCTGCCTCTTGGAACAAGGTTTTTGAATGGCTTAGTGCACTCCAATTAGAGATCGATCGAGTGATATATCCATCTATCTTATCTTAAAACCTAACGTATTTGTAGTGTGTACCGTACCCAACCGTTCTCTGCAGTCTAATATCATATTTCCCCCTTCTATCTTGTAGCTGATAGCCCCCCTTTGAAATGATGTCATTCCCGTCCTCTGTATAAATAACATCTCGGGTGGGGGGGCAGAAGCTTCTCTCTCAATGGCCTTCCTACTTCTACCTCACAATGTCTCTGCTGTCCAAGATTAAAATAATCTCTGTTTATCACCTTGATTCCTGCTGATTTTACTACCATCTTCTAACACCGTGAAGAGCCACGAACCAGAGAAAACGACTCATCAGCAACTATGTTGCCTTTGTTGACAATGAAGAATTTGTACACATTTATTTTATGTCATTAAAGTATCAGATATAATGTACAATTAGCAATGTAAACAAGAGTTGGTACAAATACTACCCTATATAAAATGTCATTAAAAAAAGTTAGTTCCCCCATCTTTTGTGTTGATGATAACAACTGACATTAGTGGAAAAACTACGCAAACCGAAAGGATGATAAAATAAAATGTGGAACGACAAAGTGGTGAAAATATTCTTGGGCGTTGTTCCTCTCAGCTGTTGCGTAACGTAAAGATGAACAGGTTAATAATCACTGACATGTTTTCAACAGCATTTGTTTTAACTTCCACACTTCAGGGAAACACACACACACACACACACACACACACACACACACACACACACACACGTGCACAGGCACTCACACAAAAAAAAAAAAAAACGGAACAAGGTCTACTTCTTAGAAAAACATGTTTATGGGTACATACGCTTTCTGTCTCCATCGACCCGTCACATCCAGACTGTAAAGCTGTTGATACATTTGTCTATAACTGCTATCCCATAGTTGACCAGCAGATGTCTCTGCCGTATTTTCTGGACATTTATTACTTTGGTTTGTTGTCACTTTCGGTACAGGTTTTACTCTCCGCGCTTCTTCAGTTTCATTTTACTGAGAAGACGGCAAGAATGGACATGCTTTATCGCGGTACTGTTTAGTCAAGAAAAGATAAAAAGGACGAAGATCAAACCTTCCATTTCAGAGCGGAATGCGGGCAAAGTGGTGCCACTTGTGGTGGTGTCGTTGGTGATTCATGATGCAAGTGAAATCACATGAAAGAATTAACCATCTGCACCAAGAACCGGAGTCCTCACGTTTCGAATGGAAGCACGCAGTCAACGTCATTTGGGATTTCATTCACATAACTTGTTAAAAATTGGAATGATTTGAATTGATCAATTAAAAAAAAAGAATGTGGAGGTACATGTGTGAGCGATCTCTTCGTTTTGGAATTTTGGGAGAAATTAATAGTTCCTAAATGGCACGATTCAACAAAACATTTTTTGAAGTTGGAATGGTTTCAACGAGTGGAGAAATGTGAAAGGAACAAGTAAGGCAATGCACGTGTTCATACTCAAGCCTGCCACCTGTCGCATACGAGCTGCCATGGCACTTTTACACACAGATTACAATATACATTGTATATAATAACAATAAATAATAAATAATACTAATAAATTTCATTTATAAGCGCCTTTCAAAACTCTTAAGGCCACTTTACAGTCACAGGATCAGTTTTTCTGAGGGTGAGTAGCGGCAGCCACACGGCCGGCGTTCACTCAAACCGGAAGTAACTCAAATAGATGGAAAGCTGGCTAGCTAATAGATAGCCAAATAGCTAGCTATATAGATTGCTAATAGATAGCAACCGGCATATATGTCAAGTCTCACGATTTGGTCGGGAGACTCCCGATTTTGATTACAATACTCACTTTATAAAGCAACTATTGACACAATAAACAGTTCATTTGTAAGGTGAAACAAAAGAACGTAAAAAAGCAATACGAATGTATAAACAATGAAAGCATTTCTGTGTTTTATTTACTTCTAGTTGACACTTTTGTAACGCTCACATTATTTTAACATACAACACAGTCGCGAGAACGAAAATCTCCCGATTTATGATTTCTGAAACTTTCCATGTATGATTAAATATACACCAGTAAACACAACGACGTATTATTTTAAATCATAGCATTTATTAAAAGACAAAAATTAAACTTTTAATGATTTAAAAAGATCAACAATGAAATAATAGCCTCACACGAGAGGAATACAAGGAAAACAGACATAAATAACTTCACTTTCTGGCCTCTTGATGGCAGTGTGGTGCCATGCATGTAAAGCGATTATTTGGTCAATTTAACCAAATAAAATAAATATACGTACTTTGTGTGTCTCTTTTTTCAACAAGAGTTTGAAGACAAACATTGAAGTAATACGTGTAGGCAAATTATTTTTCTAATTGTATTTAATTTAACTAAAATCAACGTAGGTTATTTATTATTATTTCCAAATATCCAAAACTAGTTTCAATCGTTGCGTGAAAAGAAAAAAAAGCACAAAAGTTGTGTACAAAAGAAATTTATTTCGAACAAATTGAAATGATTCCAACCATCAAAAGACAACAAGAAGAGTTAGGGACCGTTTTGTTTTTCTTGGCGACATCGACGCAAACGTCACACATTGAATGCGTCAACTTGGGAATGGAGCACAACAAAACAACGAGGGCTCCATTTCTTCGCCTGAAAATACTGACATTTTTCTCTGTTTAATTTTAATTACACACATCAACTCATTACATTTTGTGTCAGTTTTCAAGCTAAACACAACAAATAATCTCCCTATAAATTATTCAAATCTGTCAGACAAAAAAAAGTTATTTTATTCATCAGATAATTTTCCAATGAAGTTGTCATCTGAATTTTATTCATCTAGCATTTGAATCGTCCTAATTAAAAAAAAAAAATCTATTCAGGTCGGGTCCTTAAACAAACAAAAAAAGAGCCACACGTTTCTTCTTTGTCAAAATAAAAGAACGTTTTTTTTTTCTACAAAAAAAAAGCAGGTAACAAGAATGGATTGTGCTAGACGTCCTCATGAGCCTCATCCAAAACGTTTTCCGGAAGCTTTTATGAAACGTAGAAATTGTACGAGTTATTTGAATCCTGGACCAATTTTTGATGTTTTAACACAACACCGATTGTGTGTTTGAGAAAACATGGAAAACAGCAACTTGCAGGGAAAAGTGCTCAAAAGTTGACCTTCCACAACACATTTTATTCATAATTAACCTTCAAGTGAATTGCCAGCCGAACCTCCAATGTCAAACGCAACAATTTCAAGTTTTGAGTATTTTACATACATCTACGTACAGTCAATGAATTTAATCCAATTTAATAACATGTTATATAATTGTAGTTTAAATGCTTATTTATTTTTGTAAATGATCAACATAATAAAAATAACAACAATCATTCGGTTTATTTGATTTGTTATTTTATTGCAGTAATACGTTTATTGGATGTCATAGTTTTGGAGTGATGTGATTAAAAATGCTAAAATGAAGGGGGAGCACATGACCAATAAAGTTATTTATTTTAAAACTCAATTTATCATAGGAAGGATTGTGTTCTACCTTGGAGGTTCTTTTGAAGATCACGGTATATTTATTTATTTGGTCTTTTGATGTAGCGTTACCTAGTTTTGATCTCAAAGTGAATGTTTTCCAAATTCTCCACAGCGAGCATCACAACTTGACAAATGAATGATTATTCGTCCTTTTTTAAAAAACAAACAAATATTGGAGGCAATCTGTTGCATTAAAACATGCAGAAGAAGCAGAAAGGCACGCGTGTGTAGACGCCGTGATTAGCGCAAAGACACTTTGACAAAAGTTGAAATCTCGGGGATGATTGAACACAGGAAACAGACGGAATGACGTGGAAATGCGTGCAGAAAAATCAGCACATACTACTACAACAACTCTAAGCTAACTAGCACAAAAAAGGCAAACAGTGGATGGATTGAAACACTCACTACAAAAATCATCATCGTAGGCCAGTCATTATCCAATCAGCTTTGAGGCCATGAGAGAAGCGTGTGCCAGGATGATTGAAATAAAAATAACGAAGAAAAATAGAAGAAAATAAAGAAAAATAACAGAAAAGGGAAAGAAAAAGAAAAAAGAATAAGAGAAAAAAGAAGGAAAGAGAAGAAAAAAAGAAAAAAGATCAAAAGAATAATGAGAAAAAAGAAAAATTAAAGAAAAAAAGATAAAGAAAAAAAAGATTAATAAGAGGAATGAGAAAAAGAAAAATAATAATCATAGAAAAAGAAAAAAAATACATTTCTAAGCACCTTTCCAAACTCTCAAGGACACTTTACAGTCAGGATATTTTTTCGAACAGGCCATTCTCATCGAAAAAAGAAAAAAAACATGGTGATGGAGACTATCAGGAGCTCTGTCATTGGACGGGAAAAGTAGGAAGCGCTGGCGGGAAGTGAAGTGGTGCAAGGAAGGTGGTGCGAGGAAGAGGAGGAGGAGGAGGAGGTAAGGGCAACTTTAGAGGCCAACCAGGTGTGTGTGAATGTGTGCTGAGTTTGTTTAGTCTACTCAATGTGTTTGGTTAAGAGTCTAGACAGCAGCTGGGCTTTCCCAGGATGCACATGCGCGCACGCACACACACACACACACATTCCTGTTTCAATGGTTTTGTGAGGTCTGGATAACTCCACATAAGGAGTGAGGACCATTTGAAGACTAAATGTCAGCCCATTTCCCACTTCAACTTCTTTAAAAACAAAGAAATACAAAGTGGACTTGAAACTGAAATAACAGCTGGAGTCAGGTTTCTGAATGGGTACATTCAAAGTCCTCACCCCTGTAGTGAATTTGGTTAAAATATCGTTTGACTTTCTGTGGTATGAACTTTTTCCTCTCATCAAACGCGCACACACACAGTGAGTGAAACGTGTGTGTACCCAAGTGAAGTGAAAATATACACCGAAAAAACATTTTGGGTGAATTTGTGAGGACCTCTCTGAAACTTTAACAGATGCATATATGGACCCTCTAGAAGCCCATAGACTGAAAAACTTGCGAGGACCGGCCAAAAGGTTCTCACTTGTCAAAAATGTCCGTACTACGTTGGGTATAAAATTTTAGTGGTCCTCACAAGAGTAGTCATATACACACACAAACACAAAAGACGGGGACAATGTTCTGACTTGAAACCAGTGGTACCACAATTTGACAAAAACAAGTACGTGTGTGCGGACGTATGTATATATATATATATATATATATATATATATATATATATATATATATATATATATATATATATATACATATATATACCCAAGATAAGACTAACACACACACGCGCAGACGGCCCTTCAATCTAATTGCAGTCTGTCCAAAATTGACATTGCTGCCACCTGTTTGAGCCTTTCGAAGAGCCCCGCCCCTTCCACCTCCTCCACCAATCAGTATTCAGCTAAAAATGACATAGGCACCGAAGAATCCCTGATCAGAACCCGTCCGGTCTTGTCTTACCCGCCGCGACTCTCCCAAACGGGACCGCCGCACCACAACCAAGCTAACTTTAGCGACCATGCTAACATTAGGGCATGCGGTGCGTCCGTTTAACTGCGGAGTGCGCTGTTGCATAAAGACCGGAGCTGAGCGGGGTCTGGATTTGTTGGGTCGGCAGTGCCTTTCTTGCAACGCTTTTGTTGACAGGTCGCCACTGACACTCGTGTCATTTGTTAACACTTCCATGTGTCTGCAGCGTGGCGACCAGTCGCACGCCGAAGCATCACAAAAGAAGATGGAGGATTGGCTGTTCATTGTTGTCTGATTGGATGGCAAAGCTGGCTGATTTGGATTGCTTGGGATCTTTTTCTTTTGTCCTACGCAGTAAAGTGCTCACATCAAAACACACGCACACACCCGCCAATGCTTCTGTATCCCCACAACACCATAGAAACAAGAATGTGTGTTTGGGGCAAATGTGTTTTCCCACGTCTGTTGTCCCTCTAGGTGGAAAAGACAAGAAGAAGTGTACGAACTGAAGACGAACAGTTCCAAACGGAAAGGATAAATTGTGCTTTGGGGAGGGACAATCTTTTGCCAAAGACAGGGGAGGTATCACGATGCGTTTATTTACTCTTTGTTTTGAGAATTGAGTCTTTCAAAGTCAACTTCAAAGAAAAAGTAGTAGTCCAATGAACAGAGCTCCTTTTCCAAAAAAAGTCTATTACACAACAAAATAGTGCAATTATTTTCATATCAATAAAATCAACAAAATTCCCGCTTGGTAACAAGTAGGCAGAAGACAGGATGTCAACAGTCTTTTTTTTCTCCCTTAAAATAAAACAAATGACTTTTACTGATTAGAAATGATGTTGCTCATCACAAATATTTTGGAGCTGATTTTTTTGTGTGTGCAAAGCTTTTGTTGAAATTGTCTTTCAAGAATCTCACCAGCTAATCGATTAGCTTTGTCGCTTCCATCCAGTGGAGAACATTTAAGGCAGAGCTCTTAGCACACATGCTAAGTGGGAAAAAGATCAAATGATTACGTGTGCTAGTATGGTACGTCTCAGTGCTACTATGGACCCAACAATCCTATGGCCCAATACAAGTACAGTATTTCCCAGTGCTAGCATAGTTCGCGGACCGCGATCCAATGAAATTAAATGACATCAATTTGAGGACTATGAAAATGTGGTTTTGTCTGTAAGCCTCCTCTGAAAGGAATGTCCTCACATGGCTTTGGAATGTCCTCAGCCGTTTAAGAATCAAAGTGGACATTTTGAAATAGTGCCCCGGACGCAAGGATCTACTCAGTAACCCAAAAATTCACCTCCGATCCTTTGTATGTACCTTATTTGAGTCACTTATTGAAATATGACACAGCCAGACGAACACCATTCAAGTGAACAAAACAAACAGAAGAAGAAGAAGCTTGAAGAAGACGAACAAACAAGTAAATATGTAACAATCCTTCGACGGGAAGGACAATGTTGTGCAACGAGAAATGAGATCTCTGGCGGTGAGGCGCAAACTACCTCTTATTCACAACCAATCAGAGCGCAGGTTGGTCGTCACAGGTTACCGACCAGTCGGAGCTAGGTCGCTAGCTAGCGTGGAGTCACTCTTATTGAAGGTCTGAAGATTTCCCTTTTTTTGCTCCTAGCGTTCCGGCTATCCAGTTCCGGCAGCGGGTGGTAGAGATGTCCTGCCACATTGCTATAGGAAGGGGGAGCTCCTTTCTGTTTGTGCTGCCGGGTTACTTGGAAGCTGTTGGGGAAAAAAAAACACCTGTTAGTAGAGCATAAGTGAGTGACAATCAAGAATCCGCCACTTTGGATCCCAAAAAAAAGTCCACATGAAACTCAAACTATAATCCTACACCTAAATGTTAATCTTGAAGCGCCATCGGACCGTATCGACCATCCATTCTCCTTCCCGTAACCATCAGGAAACGGATCCATTAACCTTAACATTGCTCCAACACTAATGACCTAACCACAAGCCTTCATCTTAACGGTAGCCCTAAAGCAAGTCTGTCTTCACCTTAAAACCAAACAGTACATGAAAACCTGGAACCTAACTCCCCAAAACAAAGTGAAAGGGAAAGAATGTTGAAGAGAAGGAATTTGTCCCAAAGCCGATTGCAGGCCGAATTAAAAGGTTCGAAACCAAACACAAAAACTCGTTCTGAGAAGAGGTCCTATTCCCAACAAAAGGACACTTGAGCCCAAGTTCTGGACTGAAGTGAAGATTCTGATCTCAAATGATGGTTACAAAGAGAAAGATCCAGTTCCAAGAGAGAACTTTAATCCCGCGAGAAGGATCTCATCTCAAAGGGTCTAGCCCGGAGTCAAGGTTGAAGTCTTGGTGGACAATTCGACTCGCAAAGGAAAGGTACTACTCCAAAGTAAAAGCACCGAAAGCGAAAGATGAGCCCTAAACCTCGTCAAACCTTCTTCTTCTAAGTGAGATTTTGCGAGGACGGCAGTTACGGATTACCTGGCGCGCACACAGGACGTGGGCGGGTCCAGTGGGTGCGAGTCAAAAACAGTGCGGTTCGGCGGCGGTCGCACCGACTCCCGGTTCAGCTCCATTTGCTGCTCGGGGTCCCGCAGCTGCAGGGTGCACGGACCCTGGTATGGAGGCGGTTCCTCGCCGTCTGACAGCGAGATGGTGGGCGGCAGATCCGTGATCGGGTCGTGGCGCAGGAACGGAAACGTCGGCTGGAAGCGGGCGGCGACGGGAGCAGGACAACCCGGCGGGAAACGCCGCGGGAGGTAAGGCGCCCCTCGCTCTGAACCGAATCCCGGCTGCCAAAAGCCAAAGGCAGAAGGTCATGCAACTGTGAGGTCATAGCCGAAAGAAGGAAGCAGGAAGTCGCCGTTACCTCATTCCTGATGCCACTAGGACACTCTGAGCTCCACAGACCTGCCGCCTGATGGCCACAAACATCGACAATAACCATAATAAGTTGTCATCTTTCTAATGAATACATTTCATTTATTTCGCCATATTAAACATTGCGCAAGATCAAAAGTTTAATCAGTCGAAATATTGCTTTGTTTGTAAAAGACAGATAAGAGAACAAAGTGGTGGTGTGCAGTTGGAGACATAATGTTTCAGGTGCCAGGAGATCCAAGGGGAGCCGGCTGGCAGATACAAAGGACAACATGGCCAAAGGATGGACAACGCAGACCAAAGGAAGTGACCAAACACTGACTCGGCAGGACGCAACTTTTGATCGACTTTCCACCCCGCCTGGAGGTCGCTCGGGGAAATACCTGGGGAACAGAGACTTGAACCAGATCCCAGGAAGGACCAAATGGGGGGCTTGATTGGGTGGGCCAAATTTGATCAGCAGATGCATGTGGTACACCTTTAAATCTGGGCGTCTCACTGTCAGTCTTAGTCTTTCGTCTCTCTTACTGATTTGGAGGCACACAAATATTTTCTGTGTCTGTGAGCTGAGACCCACCAGAATTCTGTCTTAGATCAAATTGTTAGGTCTAAATTATCCGTGAGTAACTTGCCGGCTTTTTGGTCATCCCTCTCACAACAAACGCGATAACTGTTAGGTTAAAACTGCGCAATAAGGTCAATATTTAATTCCGTTCAAAATTGTTAAAAGATTAAATGTAACTGTTTACGCTCATATTAGCTTGTAATATTCTAACCTAGCAATAGCCATAATCTCATTCGAGTAATTTACCAATGTGGACACATTCAAATTAGGGGATCCGTCATAGGAGGCCGACTCACCGTGGAGAGGTTTTGCGATGGCCCCGCCCCCGGGTGAGAAGGTCGTCTGCAGAGCAGAGATCGCGCTGACAGTCTGTAGTGGTTGAGGACGCACGTGACCACCACCACCATCACCATCATCACCACCACGATCACCACCATTTGTACCAACTCCAGCTGGGCTACACACACACACACACACACACACACACACACACACACACACACACACACACACACACACACACACACACACACACACACACACACACACACACACACACACACACACACACACACACACACACACACACACACACACTGTAAAACATTGGACAATGAAAACAGTTCTGTATATTTGCTTTCACTTCTAAACACTTTCATGTTTTGAAACGCAAAATGAAAGATGAAAAAATCTTAAAGGGCAAGCGTCACCATTTTTTTTTGTTTCCTAACTGACATGAGAAAAACCTTTTATAGCATCAAAATAGCCAAAACACAAAGGCTGATATTTTTAGTCAAATGCAAAATAACGTCATAAAATGTCATAAAAATGACTTCAAGAGTCCCAAAACTGCCACAAAATGAGCTTGAAAATGGGGGATTTTCAGAAAGTCCCGCCCCCTTGTTCATGACATCACGTTAGGATACTCCTTCACAAACTGCCTTGCTCCAAAATCAAAACAATGGCTTCAGAGAGTTCAGATTGAGAAAAAGATGCTTTCTTGTTACTCATCCAGTTATGAATGATTCAAATAGTTCTGAAGAGGAAAGCATAAATGTTTGCAATCGATGAAAGAAGTCCTTCCGTATCCATTCGAGCCCTCTGGACTTCAATGTAGCGCCCAGAAAATGCACAAGATGGCGCCCAAGCTCCGTTAGAAATGGGCTGATTTGTCTGCATTGTGTGTCACTTTCTCGATCGGGGGCGTTCCTTCAGTGACGTAGGGCGAGGACTCATCACCAACTCAAAAACAAAACTTCCTGAATATTCAGCGCGAGTCTTAAAAGGTCAAATCTAGCTGTATGGAAGTCATTTGAAGTGATTTTTACAAATTATGGACACAACTTGTCCGGAAGCGTCGGTTGTCATTTCAGCTCCATTTTGTGGTACTTTTCCACCTCTGCAAATGATTTGCTCTGTCATGATGAGATGCAGCAGGTTTAGTGAGTCAGACACCCAGACACACACATGCATGCATGCGCACACACGTAGACACACACGTAGACACACACACACACACTCCAGACCAGACAGACAGGGTGGGCTTTGTTTAGCAGCAGTCTGCTCGAAATGCTCCACCGCCTCCCAGCACACCCGCACACACAGGGCTGTTCTCACACTTTTTTTTTTAACAGGGTGCACTAAGAGGTCACACACACACACAAAATGTCTAGACAGTACACACAGTGCTGTAAATGTCCTGTGACCACACAAACACACACAAATGTCTAGACAGTAAACACAGTGCTATAAATGTCTTCTGACTACACACACACACACATTTACACAGTATTGTGATTTCAGCACCAATAAAATCTTTCGGGAATCTATTATGCCCTTTTCGCATTGTGAAATCATTTATTTTGTCAAGTTTAATTGGTTTTCCGCATGCCAAAAATATCAATTTATCACATTATCAGTATGTTGTGATGCAGTTGATAGCAACATATGGCAATTGGTTACATATGATTTCTAGTTTGACAGTTTAGGAAATTCACGAATTTTCTTCATTGTTTTCTTAATTGAATGTGTGAATCATATTGTTTTATCACAAAGTAATTTTGCCATAAAAAAATTAAGAAAATGTAATTATTTGATGTCTATATTGAAGCTGTTATTGCTGTGTTGTGAGATCATGATGAAAATGACAAAATAATATTGCACAAACGGCACATTTTCATAAATATTATTAATAGTAAATATTTTACTTGTTGATCCTTTCATTCAATATATCGCTGACCACAAATGCAGTGCGGGAATAAAAAATAAAAATCATAAGAGCACACTTAGGTCCTGTCATCGTCTCTATTCAATTATTTGATTTGTTTGACAATTTGCTCAGCACCTCATTGATGTCATTGAGAGACTAGTAGAATTGTTAAAATGTTTTTTTTGGTCATACATCTTATATTTACTTTGGAATATTTTTGTCTCCACATTTCTTCCCGAAAAAGCTCATTTTTGCCCCCATTAATTGATCCTATGGTGATATCCATCAGATGACTCACCACACAGCTGTGTCGGCACACACTTGTCATGGCTCTGCACCGCCGCTGAAGGATGCATAGTTTGAAACCCGTCCGTCGGGATGTTGATATTCCCGCACTCAAAATTGAGACCAAAAAATGAAAAATATGAACAAACAAACAAACATGAATGAAAGAGTGTGCGTCGTCCCCGGCCGTCCGAAATGCAGTCGCTGCGATTGCCAATCCACTTTGGCCTCTTTTCTTTCCCCCTCGCATACCCACACAAAACTCAAACAGCTGACCGTGACGCCCACTTTGCCCCCGCCATCGTGCTTTCTTTCTGCAAAAGGCCACGAACAAAAGGGCGGCACTGTTGATGGGGGTGGGGGGGCTGTCTGGCTCAGACAGATGGGTAGTGGGGGGGTCGTATAATGTTCACTCAAACTTCAACGTGGGAAAAGGATATCCTGCATTGGCTTAAAGGACAACCGACACCTCCGGACAAGTTGCGTCCATAATTTGGAACGCCTCTGACCGAGAAAGCGACACAATGCATTTTGGGTACTTTTTTCATCTGAAAACAGTGTTGATGGCAAAATTAGAAGGAAAAATACTTAAATAATGCCATGGTGAATCGTTGTGTGTCACTGCCAATTGCGGTCACGCGCATAAAGAAGGTGTAAGTTGACACAAATTCCCAGCGGACAAATCAGCCCATTTCCAATGGAGCTTGGGCGCCATCCTGTGCATTTTCTGGGCACTACATTGGAGTCTAGATAGCTCAAATTGATACAGAAGGACTTCTTTAATCAATTGCAAACATTTATGCTTTCCTCTTCAGAACTATTTGAATCCTATTCATAACTGGATTAGAAGACAAGAAGGCATCTTCTCCCAATCTGAACTCTGTGAAGCCATTGTTTTGATTCTGGAGCGAGGCAGTTTGTGACCTAAAATGACATGAACAAGGGGGTGGGACTTTGTGAATCTGCTAAGCTCATTTTGTGGCAGTTTTGGGACACTTGAAGACATTTTTTTACTGGTGTTTTGCATTTGACTAAAAATATCAGCATTGGGTATTTTAGATGCTATAAAACGTTTTTCTTATGTCAGGAAACAAAAAAATGTCGGTTGTCCTTTAAAACACACATGAAACAGCAACGCATGGGAACAAAGCATCCATTTGCATGTGCACAAAGTGGGATTGCATTTAAGTCTCACAATTCTTAAGGTTAAAAAAAGACAGAAAGTGAAAAAAAGTGAGTGAAGAAAAGAGTAGTAGACACCCCGCCCCCTCCCTCTACCGTCAACCAGTCCCACCCGTGACTCTGCAGTCTGGACGCTCACAAATAGCAAAGACAGCTGAGTGTGTGTGTGTGTGTGTGTGTGTGTTATATAGTCCGATTGTTGACCCTTGGGAGGAGGCGTGAAGCACTGCGGTATCAATTGCAGAGGGTTTCAGGCTTTGTACTGGCTATCCAAATGCTTGTGGAAAGCTTCACCGGAGTCATTTCTAAACACTTTGCAATGTCACTCACATTTTTATTTCGTATCACAAAGTGGGACACTGACTGCGAAATCACATCACCAAACTCAGAAGAATTCACATGACACATTTTTGCAAGTCTGGCAGTGAATGAGTTTATGTCTCGCTGTGTGTTGAAAACTGCAGTAAAATATATCTTTCTTGCACAGAATGCATTTATGTGAAGTGATTATGAGATAGGCGTGTGCATCCAGGAAGTGGACAATGCAAATGTGCCATTTTGGCCTGTTACTAAATGGCTTTAGTGCCACCATGTGTTTGAACGTTGAAGCTACAATGAGGCAGTCAGACAGACCCGTTCTTCCTTAATTTTTTTTTTTTTTTTTTTTTTTGCAGCAAAGGAGAAAGAGAAGAAAGAAAGAGAAAACAAAAAGAAAAGGAGGAGGAACGAAAAAAGAAGAAAAAAGACAAATATAGAAAGTTATAAAGGAAAGAGAAAAAGAAAAAAGAAAAGAGAAAAAAGTAGAAAGGAGACAAAAAGAGAAAAAAAGATAGAAAAGGGTAGAAAAGATAAAATCAAAAAAAGAGAAGAGAAAGATTGTAATGAGAACAGTAATGAGAAAAATAAAATAGAGGAAAAAGAGGAGAGAAAAAAGAGAAAAAGAAATAAAGGTAAAAAAGGATACTCCACCATTGATCTGATCCAGCATGGAAAGTCTGTTGAGCCGTTCTTAGTCTGGCCCCTCACCCAGAACCCGGTTGCCAGGTGGGGCAGAAAGCCCCCCCCTGACAACTTAAGGTCCCGGGATCACCGAGGCACGCAAACCCCTCCACCACGATAAGGTGACGGCTCACGGAGGGGAAAAAAGTGGCCATCCAGCTGGCAAGACCTTCATTCCGAACGAGTCCAGAATGAAGGCAAGAGGTTTCCACGTTTGTGGTCAAGAAACGGGCCATAGAGATGGCTTGTCGCCTCCATTCCGGAACAAGGGAGTCCAGAATGATGCAAGACTTTCCACACATATGTATGTGGTCAAGAGAGCTTTACAGTCAATGACAGACATTGTCACGCGTATAATAGCTTGGTCAAAAACACATCGCGGTTGTTAGCTTGGCATTGTTCAAGTCCATCAACAAACGGTTTTAGCTGGCATTTGTTCAAAGACACATCGCATTTGTTAGCTTGGCATTGTTCAAGATGGTCATTGATGGCTTGATGGAATGGCGTTGGAGGTCGAAGGTCAAAGGGAATTGCTGTTTGGAAAGAAAGGCGCGTTACATGAGGACTGTAATTAAAGAAACAAACTGTGCTGTAAAATAGTTGTATTTACCTTTTTGAGGGTCGTTGATGGAAGGAGAGTCACCTTCCATGAGGACTGTTGGTGCTGTTCGGTCGTGTGCTTCCGCCGAAGAGCACTCCGCCAGCCGTGGTTGGTGTGTATTATGAAAATAGTGCTTATAAGGTTTAATTTTCATAAATTTGATGTTTGTAAGACGAAAAGTTTGTAAAATAAGGAGTTTGTAAGTTGAGGTCTCACTGTACTACATTTCATTTTAAGCGCCTTTCAAAGCGCTCAAGGACACTTTACAGTCACAGACAAGCATAGGTATTATAATTAATAAAATACAATCACAAATAGAATACAGTTATAAATAGAAACGAGAGAAAGAGCTGCGCAGAAAATGCAGTCAAAAAGAACAAATGCGTTGGGATTACAAACAACGCTTGAAAGTGCACCAACAAATTGCTAAAAGCGCATGCGCACAAGAACAACGCAATGCGTTCTACTACTCAATGAAAATCTCTGTAGGGGCAGAACAAATCGGTTAGCGTTCGATGTAGGACATTTCAAACACAAAATGACAAAATGTTTGTAAGACGAAAAGTTTGTAAAATGAGGTCTCACTGTACTAGATTTCATTTGAAGCGCCTTTCAAAGCGCTCAAGGACACTTTACAGTCACAGACAAGCATAGGTACTACAATTATTCAAATACAATCACAAATAGAATACAGTTATAAATAGAAACGAGAAAGAGCTGCACAGAAAATGCAGTCAAAAAGAACAAATGCGTTGGGATTACAAACAACGCTTGAAAGTGCACCGGCAAATTGGTAAAAGCGCATGCGCACAAGAACAACGCAATGCGTTCTACTACTCAAAAAGAAGTACTCAATGAAAATCTCTGTAGGGGCAGAACAAATCGGTTAGCGTTCGATGTAGGACATTTCAAACACAAAATGACAAAATGTTTGTAAAACGAAAAGTTTGTAAAATAAGGTGTTTGTAAATTGAGGTCTCGCTGTACTAGATTTCATTTGAAGCGCCTTTCAAAGCGCTCAAGGACACTTTACAGTCACAGACAAGCATAGGTATTATAATTAATAAAATACAATCACAAATAGAATACAGTTATAAATAGAAACGAGAGAAAGAGCTGCGCAGAAAATGCAGTCAAAAAGAACAAATGCGTTGGGATTACAAACAATGCTTGAAAGTGCACCAACGAATTGCTAAAAGCGCATGCGCACAAGAACAACGCAATGCTTTCTACTACTCAAAAAGAAGTACTCAATGAAAATCTCTGTAGGGGCAGAACAAATCGGTTAGCGTTCGATGTAGGACATTTCAAACACAAAAATGACAAAATGTTTGTAGGACGAAAAGTTTGTAAAATAAGGTGTTTGTAAATTGAGGTCTCACTGTACTACATTTCATTTGAAGCGCCTTTCAAAGCGCTCAAGGACACTTTACAGTCACAGACAAGCATAGGTATTATAATTAATAAAATACAATCACAAATAGAATACAGTTATAAATAGAAACAAGAGAAAGAGCTGCACAGAAAATGCAGTCAAAAAGAACAAATGCGTTGGGATTACAAACAATGCTTGAAAGTGCACCAACAAATTGCTAAAAGCGCATGCGCACAAGAACAACGCAATGCGTTCTACTACTCAAAAAGAAGTACTCAATGAAAATCTCTGTAGGGGCAGAACAAATCGGTTAGCGTTCGATGTAGGACATTTCAAACACAAAATGACAAAATGGCAACATGGCAAGCGAAGCCGGGCAGGCCAAGGGTTGGCGGTTCAAGTGAAAAACAGTGCTTTCTTCGTATCATATCAACAACGCTTTATCGGTTTGAAACACATCGGAACAGCCAACCAAACGCTGCTGGTTGTGTGCACAGTTTTGCAACGAGCGGGACACAAAAATGCAACAAGCGGGACACAAACTGCAACAAGCGGGAGACAAAAATGCAACAAGCGGGACATAAAATGCAACAAGCGGGACACAAAAATGCAACAAGCGGGACATAAAATGCAACAAGCGGGACACAAAATGACAATTTCCTGCCAAAACTGACAGTTCGATATGCATCGGAGGCAAACAGCAGAAAAGAGCAGCAAAAGGCGACAATGTCAAAAATAAAAAGCTTAAACACGAAACGGTGTAACAGAATACACCAAAGCAACGCACAAATGTGACACAACATCGAGTGAGTTCACAACTCAATCCAACTTGCCAAACAAATTGCCATTTTTCTACCGTGTTCTGTCGTCATCGGGCGTTGCTCCTTTTCCGGGGTCGGTTGAGCGTTTGAATTTAACTGGTGGATACAAACCACGGGGTTTCCACGTCACAGAAAACGCGGGAAAGGAAGGTGTACCCTTTGCGCATGCGCGTGTTTGATTTTCGTATTATTTCGTGATGGGAATTCGGGCTCTCTCGGCTGCCAAATGGTTCCTCGTTTTTTTTGTTGCTTAAATTAATTTAGTACCAAAAGAATAATGTATAATCAGATGTAAAACCAATTACTAATGTAAAAAAAAGTATACAATACGTATATCATTTTTTAAATGTGTATTCTTCTGAACATACTCAACATGGAGTGCTCCAAAAATAAAATATAAAGTACAAAAATAAAGACCGATCTCAACACAAAGTCAACGAAAAAAAATCCAATCTGATTGTGTATATTTATAAACTGTGGTCTAATCGTTGACAGCAAGATTAGTGTCGCGGGGTGATTACGTCAGTAGGGGCGTCAAGGACCAGACGAGAGAGTGACTGGGCGAAAGGGATCGCATTAGAAGTCAAATAAAAGTTACTAAGTTAAAATGGCGATTTACAAATATTTGTAATCTTCTAAAACGGCGATTTAATTTTTTTTTTCAAGTGTCGATATTCTTAATTAAAAAAAATATAAAATGGCGACAATCAACAAAAAAGCACAAAAGTTATAAGGCAATAAAACGAACATATTGAATCCATTTTAATAAGACGCTTAAATAAATGTTAAATACATCTTGTAAATTCAACAATCGTGTCAGAGAAATAATTTACAGTAATTGTGAAGACAATATTTACAGACTTCATCTTTGTACATCTTTTAGCAGTCAGTGAGCCCATGTATCACATAGGCATCACTGGGTTTATCTTTTTTTCCTGTCAAGGCAAAGTATTTAGAAAAAAAATCAGTTGAAAGGAAAAATAAATAATCCATCATCTGGATAGTGATTCGTCAATCATGTCAAGAGTCCACCCACGGCGTCACATCCAAATCTCAAATGAATTGCAACGCATGAAAAGCAAGGCTTTCAGTATGATTTCAACGTAATTCCCACTCAATAAATAATACTAATCAAATTCATCATTGATACAGCATTTCACTTTTCTGCTTGACTTTCACTTGACTGAAAGTCTCTTCTTAAATAAAACAACAACACAAAATCATGCGAAACAGTTTGACCCCAACAATAAATAAAATCAACAGGCTTTTCTAGTTAGTGTGAGAACCAAATCCACATTGAAACTCCAAAATAACTATAACTGAATTAATCAATCATTGATGTGAGTGCAAAAACCTTAAACCATCCTTGATTGACTTTCCACCACAAACACTTAATTTAACTCATTTACCGCCATTCACGCATTGATTCAGGAATTGAAAATAGGACGTCGAGCGCCATTCCCGAATTCTTTTGCTTTGTTTTCTTGTTTGGGTGCAGATAAAGCGATGACCATGACCTCTGGCAATCAGAATTATTGTTTTTGCATGTTAGCGCTTTGTTCCAGCTTAAGAGTTGTTAAAGCGCTACCTAAAACCAATATGTATGCATTGCGTTGTATTTTGGACAGTCGCCCCCATTTCAAGCTCGTATAACTCTAGGCCCATATAACTTGGGAATTAACTCTGAGGAAAAGAAGAGAGTCTAAGGTTTCAACACATTATTGAATATTTATCTTCTTTCGTTTTTTTCCCTTATTTATGTAGTCCTAAAACTCAATATTCTGGAATTTGAGTGACAATGACAAAAACCCTGGTACCGGAGTGGACACATTTTTTGCACATGGTTTGGCAGTGAATGAGTTAAATGCATTAGTTGATGTAAAAGTTAAGGGCAAGCAATATATTGAATAAACAAGCCCAAGATTGAGGTTTAAAGGACAACCGACGCCACTGGACAATTTGCGTCCATAATTTGTAAAATCACTTCAAATGACTTCTACTGAGCCTATTTTACGTATTTGCATTTTCTGGGACACAACATGCTGTCCTTGACGGCTCGAATTCATATGGGAGGACTCCTTGAATCGATTGCAAACATGTATGCTTTCCTCTTCAGAACTATTTGAATCATATTCATAACTGGATGAGTAACAAGAAAGCATATTCTCCGAATTTGAAGCCATTGTTTTGATTCTCAAGCAAGGCAAGAACGTCCTGGCGTGACGTCACGAACAAGGGGGCGGGACCTTCTGAAACTGGCCACTTCTGGTTTCATTTTGAAGTCGTTTTTGGACACTTGAAGTCATTTTGATTAGTGTTTTTCATTTGACCAAAAATATCAGTCTGCGTGTTTTGGCTATTTTAGATGCTACAAAATGTTTTTCTGATGTCAGATAGGAAACAAAAAAATGGTGTCGCTCGTCCTTTAAGATTATGAGGTCCCTTGACATATTTTCTGCAGCAGAAAAGAATTTTTCGTGGTGGTCAACGGCATTTTTTTAGGAGTTGTCTCCATGGAAAGGCTCTGAAAGCTAATCGAGGAGGATGCAACCGGCGGCAACTTTTTCCTCAGCTCAGGTGATGGAGGTGGTGATTTTCCATGAGTGAGGTCTGGAAAGTTTCGATGGAAAGATCAACAAAGCGGCTCACTGCCGCCATAAAAGTCAAGGTGGTGGGGGGAAACAAAAAAAAAGTGGTTGATGGTCAGAGCCCTTGGAAGTTGGAACGTCATTGTCAATGCAGTTGCTTCACCTGAGGTGCTGAACTGGTCTTTCCAAGAAACGCTGCTTTTCCACTTGCGTTGACAGCTCAAAAGTTCTCCAAAGAGCTTTCTCATTGTATCCGTCCCCAAATAAATCCCACAAATTCAGGTTCCGCTAAAATTTAAGCACCGGATTGGATGAAAATTGGATAACACAATAGAAAGAAGCAACGCTTATCAAATGCACATTCCAAAGTGGCTCGTTCCACTTCAGCACTTATTAATGGTTGCTTGAGGCACTGATTCGGAACACTGCACCGTTAAAAATAAATACATAAAATTACCGTATTTTCTGGAATATAACGAATGTCATTAAAAAAAAACCTATTCCATACATCAGGCGCACCGCATTATCAGGGGCACTTTCAACGAATGACATATTTTAAAACCTTTTCCACACATCAGGCGCACCGCATTATAAGGGGCACTTTCAACGAATGACATTTTAAAACGTTTCCCATACATCAGGCGCACCGGATGATGAGGCGCACGGTCAGCTTTTGAAAAAAAAAAAAAAACAACAACATTTTCTTTGAGATGCGACTTGTGCAGAAAATACGGTGACTACAGAAGCCAGAGGCCAATTATGAGGTGTGTGTCATTCTCATTGGTGGAGGAGAGAAAGCACCTGACCAAATGCCGCCGTCTCTCGACTTCCCTGACGACGAAGTGGCACGCGTTCCCCGTCAAAAGTGAATTGTATGAAAGGCAAAAGCAAAGCGAAGCGAAGCGAAAGGTTGAGCTGCCATCAAGCCAGAAATCCATTCAGTGTTGATCAGACAAACATTTTGGGAGGAATCAAGTCAACTTTTTGGGAACTTGCTCCAGAGCAAAGTGTCACAAAGAAGAAAAATGAATTGTTGCAAACACCCCCAACCTGAGTAGAAGAACTCGCCCTCCATTTTCTTCTCACTCTGGAATCTGCATGGCCATCACAGCAGGCTTGATCTTGAAGTATTGATCGAAGCGCAACACGGCGTACCTGCCACACAAAACGCATTCACTCCATTTATTCAGGAATTGAAAATATCATGTGGAGCGCCATTCCCGAATCGACAACTGCTTCATGTCACAAAGGGGGTACAGCAAGTGCTGAAGAATGAATGACTCTCTGTGTCTTTGTGTTGTCATCTTATTTGTTGTTTTTGTTTTTTGACTTCAAGATGGCGCTGCGAGAGTGGCTGCCTTTCCAGCAGCTCCTGTATTTTGTTTTTTTTTAAACTCCTTTCTTTCCTTTCATCTCCCTTTCGTAACTTTTCTGCTGTGTTACGTCCGGGCAGAGTGCTGGTGCGAATGGCTGCCACTGCTCACCCGCACAAAAAAAAAGTTCTTATACCATGACTGTAAAGTGTCCTTGAGAGTTTTGAAAGGCGCTTAGAAATTAAATGTATTACTATTATTATTATTATTATTCCTATTATTATTATTACTACTATTATGATTATTACTACTATTATGACTATTATTACTTATTACTATAATGACTAATTACTATTATTATTATTATTATTATTACAACTGCATATTCTGTGGTCCTGGAATTCGAGTGAGAATGACAAAAACCTTGGCAGTGGAGCGGACACAATTTTTCGTCTGGCAGTGAATTAATTAAAATGACTTCCCACTGAGTGTTCACCGCTAACGTTTTTGCCACGCTAATATGTTTCTGTATTGTGAAAAGAGCTTTCCTCATCGGTAGTCAACAACATTGTGTCAATTTTGAAATTGCAAATGAAATTGACAGCCCGTCGCGTGCCGCTTTGCATGACACAAATTTCAACCCCATCCGGCAAGTTCAGCAGGTTGGTCGATGAAAAGGTTTCTTCAGCCGTCATTTGTACTTCTTTCAAGGTGTCGGACGTTTCGCTTCTTATCCAAGAGGCTTCGTCAGCAAACTAAAGTCTTACTGGTAGTTTCGGCCCTATATATTTATATATCCCTACTGTCCAATCAGGCCAGTCAAGACAATAGAAGCAATCAGTGGAGCCGCAGGGAGTAGTCCTCTGCTCCCCCCAATATCGGCCAATCGGGCCGTTACCATGTCAATATTTTCTGAGACGTGCACTTACTTACCGGAGGAAATCAAAGTCGATGGAGGAATATTTGGCCTGAATGAGGGCCCAGAAACCCCAAAAGAAGTGAGAAGCCTTCAAAGAGACAAAATAAAGTGTCGTTGTCGGGTGTCAGGGTTTGTTTTTCTTTTCTTCGCCAGTGGATGAGCCTTGCGTTCATACTCAATTGGGTTTCCTTACCAGAGCAAACTTGTTGACCTGCACGTAGAGCGTCTCCAGTTCTTTCGCGCTAACCTCTTCCGTTTTCTTGGTGAAATGTTTATAAGCTCGCAGGTAGAATCGGAGCCAGTCCATCTGCATCTCCGGACTCGGGTACAGGCCGTAGTCCAGTTCCGCCATGCCTAGTTAGGCGAAAGGTTCGTGAGCTAAAGCCTTCTTAAACTGACGTATCACTGTACATAAAAAAGATGGCGAAATAGAGGAGACAATGTGGTCAAAGGCTAAAGCACCTGCAAATTCGTTGAAGTGGTTGCCAATGTCGAAGGCCTGGTAGTTGTAACTGGAGTACTCGTAGTCGATGAATCGGACGCGAGCTGAAAGACAACACAAGGAAGGGCAAAGTCAACGCGACGTTTGGCGCGTCACAGCGCAAACAACAAGAAGCTGCTTTCTTTTCCACCGTCCTTTATTGAAAAGAAAATGCATCCATCAAGATTTTTTTCCCTCTCAAAATGACAGAAATGCAGTTGCACAATTAACTCTTTCACTGCCATTCACAAATTTAGTCGGGAGTTGAACAGATGACGTAGGGCGTCATTCCCCAATTTGTTCGGATTTTGTTTTATCATGCTTGGGTGCAGATAAAGCTCTGACCGTGGCCTCTGGCAATGTTTGCCCTTCCACGTTAGCGCTTTGTTCCAGCTTCAGCTAACCTTAACTCATTCACTGCCATTCCCGAATTAAAAATATGACATACAGCACCGTTTATGTTTTTTCATGCTTTGGTGCCAGTAAAGCGCTGGCTTGACCTCCAGCAATGTTTTTTGCCGTCCACAAGGGGGCAGCATTTCTTTTTTTGTCAATGTTAGCGCTTTGTTTTATCTTCAGCTGTCGTTAAAGCGCTATATAAACCAATATGTATGTATTGTAATGCATTTTGGACTGCCACCCCCATTTCAAGCTCAGACAACTCCAGACCCATAACACTTAAGAATTAACTCTTGGGTGCCGATAAAGCGCTGGCCATGTCCTCTGGCCATGTTTTTTTCTTTTCCGCAAGGGGGAAGCATTTCCCTTCTTTCCATGTGAGCGCTTTGTTCCAGTTTCAGCTGTTGTTAAAGCGCGATATCAACCAATATGGATGTATTACATTGCATTTTGGACTGCTGCCCTCATTTCGAGCTCATATAACTCCAGACCCACATAACGTAGGAATTAACTTTTTTTTCTGATTAAAGAAGAGAGTCTAAGGTTTCTCAAATGTTTATGTCGTCCTAAAACTTAATATGCTGCAGGTATATAGGAAAATGTACGGCTACCGTCTTTGCTGTTATGTATGATATTCTTGCAGAGCAGGTCATTGTGGCAGAGCACCACGGGCGAGCCCAGCGTGGACAGATGCTCCTTCATCCATTGCATCTCCTGCTCCAGCAACTCCTTGCTTGGCACCTCCTTCTGGATTCTAAAATGGATGACACGGCGCACAATGTGAATAAGATTGCTACAAAACCTTCCAATATGGTGGAGATGGTCTGAAAGGGGAGTAAAAAAAAGCTATTTTTGTAAAATAGCAAAACCCTTCACTAAATCGCCATAGTGGTGTGAGGTTCAATTTGGATCGTACTTACAACAGACTTCTTAGATCGTTACCACGTAGAATTAATCATGCTGATGAGATGATACCAGCGCATTTGTGGTTGGTACATCCTTAGTAAAACCAATCCTTAATATTTTGGAACAATGTTTTTTTTTTTTTTTTTGCAATTAGTCGTCTTATTGTGTTTCAAGTAGTGAAAAATGGGGTAGGCAACTTTATGGCAGGGCAGGCAACTTTTCAGAGTTGTCTGCCCTGGTGTCCGCTAACTTTTTATCATGAGTTTCAGACAGTGATATACTGTACAGTAAAAAAGGGCCAGAGCTACCAGCAAAATTTTTGTTCTCTGACAAAGCTTTTCGGATGAGGAGCAAAACGTCCGACACCTTCAAAGAAGTACAGATGACGGCTGAAGAAACCTTTTCATCGGTGGTTATGCCGTCCGAAAAGTCAATATTCTGTGGGTCCTGGAATTTGAGTGACAATGACAAAAACCCTGGCACTGGAGTGGACCCATTGAATTGCCAGTGAATGAGTTCAAACTAATTGACAACATTCTACTTGGGAGTGAAATGAACTTTTTCAAGCCTTTCAAAGAATCTTGGAAGTTGTCTTCCCACCTGATGTTGGAAGCTTGTTCCGTGAACTCCGTCGCCACGAGGGAGAAGTACTTTTGCATCTTAATCCAGAGATTGGGCTTGGGGATGCAACCGTTATGGGCGTGAATGGCATGGACGCGAGCCATTTCTGCGGCAATCAGTCTGCGGGAAGACATACGTGTGCAAATATTCATACTTTGATTTAAAGTGTTCTGTCGTCTTTTATCCTTTTGTGTATTTTAACGTTTCACCAGCGCGTTATTTATTTTGTTTTCCTTCTAATTTCGCCATCAACGCGGTGTTTTCAGATGAAAAAAGTACCCAAAATGCATTGTGTGGCGCTTTCTCGGTCAGGAGCGTTCCCTCTGTGACGTCACTTAGGGCATCGTGGTCAACTCGAAAACAAGACTTCCTGAATATTCAGCGCGAGTCTTAAAACGTAAAATATAGCTATATGTGGTGGAATCTTTGTCAAATGCGCTCAGTAGCAGTCATTTTACAAATTATGGACGCAACTTGTCCAGAGGTGTCGGTTGTCCTTTAACAGCCCACTGCAAAGACTGTAAATATTATTAGCATATTTTGTGTACAATAAGACACAATTACCGTATTTTGCGATGTATAAGGTGCACCCAAAAGCCTTGGTTTTATTCCAAAGATGACGCTGTGCGACTTATACTCCAGTCCGCCGTATACACGGGAAAATACGATGTATATATATTTCTAAGTGGGTGTTTACCTGAGTAAAGAAGGATCCCGAACATCTTGTGGCCCAAGAGCATCCCCCTGCATGTATTCGTAACAAATGCCATTTTGAAAGGTGCAGTAAAGACGAGGAGCGCAACCGTTAGCATGTAGCACCTGGAGGAGCAACAAGAAAAGACATCCACCTTCAGAAGCGGAACACGTTAGCATTTTGACACACTGGAAGATTAGACGTACCTGAAAGCTTTTGAGCTCATTGTCTCTGTCCACGATTAGCTCCGTCTTGTTGCCATAAACACGCACCAAGACCACATCGTCTGGATTATCGTCCGTAAAGCAGCCCACCAGTTTGTTGGTTGTCCCATCAGTGAATAACTGAAGGAAGAAAAAAAAAAAAACAAAGAAAAGAAAGAAATGCTCTTTTGGTACCCTGTGATTTGAGCAACGGACACGGGCGGTGTTTGGAAAGGCCAAGACTCAAATGACAAGTCCCGGTAACATTACGACTTAGTGTTCTTTTTATCATTTTATATTTCATATTATCGATTTTTATGACTGTGTAACTATACCTGGAATGTATCCAAAATTGTTTACTGTACAGTTCATTTATAAATGTTATACTTACTTTTTGCTGGCGTTTTTATCATTTTATATTTCGTATTTTTATGACTGTATAACTGTATGTACCCGGAATGTATCCAAAATTGTTTACTGTACAGTTCATTTATAAATGAACCTGCTGTCCCTGCTAACGGCCAGAAGAGGTCGCCCAACATACACGCTCGGACTCGGGCGGACGCCAAAGGGAAAAAGGAGTCTACAGTACTACAGGAGATGTTGCCCAGACGGTATCTGCACTATAACTACTGTATGGAGTGTAGTCACGCAGTCGGTTGCTGTGTGAGTGTGTGACATGCTGGCTGGCCAAAATTGTAGTACGCGTTGCCGGCTGTGGTCGTGGTCCTAACTCGGATGTTACCTGTTTATCCTTATAGAATAAACATCATAATTTGGGTGGAAAATTTTCCAAAACAGAAAATATGAGCTGGCTAAAATGCAATTTCAACACAACACGGGACAAGGCCTGTATGTCAAATCTCGGGCGCTCACGAGCACATGTCTGACATTCCGTACATGGCCAACCACAAAGGTGGACGTCTAGCCATCCTTGTTATGACTGTGGACACACTGGCAAAAACAGCCTTGTCTACGACGGCGACTGATCCCGTCCACCTGCCACACAATACAGCGCTAAAACCATTGACCAATAAATATGTCGACGGACAGCAACTTTGCAACCAGACGGACGTAAACATTCAGCCGAGGTTCACGTCTGGGTGAGGAGGTTATTCCAGCCGGACTGTCATCTATCTGTGGCGTACCTTTGTCTCTTTAGGTTTTTTTTTAAAGGACAACTGACACCATTTTTTTGGGTTCCTAACTGACATCAGAAAAATGTTTTATATCATCTAAAATACGCAAAACAGGCAGGCTGATATTTTTAGTCAAATGCAAAACACACATTAAAATGACTTAGTGTCTCAAAACTGCCACAAAGTTAGGTTGGAACTGCGGAAATTCATAAAGTCCCGCCCCCTTATTCGTGACGTCACGCCAGGATACTTCTTCACAAACTGCCTTGCTTCAGAAACAATGGCTTCAGAGAGTTCAATTTTTGAGAATATGCTTTCTTGTTACTCATCCAGTTATGAATATGATTCAAATAGTTCTGAAGAGCAAAGCATAAATGTTTGCAATCGATTCAAGAAGTCCTTCCGTGTCAATTCGAGCCGTCAGGACTCAAATGTAGCGTCCAGAAAATGCACACGACGGCGCACAAGCTCTGTTGGAAATGGGCCTATTTGTCTGCTGGGAATTTGTGTCAACTTACACCTTCTTTATGAGTGTTACTGCAACGATTCACCATTGCGTAATTGATGTAGTTTTCCTTCTAATTCCGTGATCAACATGGTGTTTGCAGACGAAAAAAAGGTACCCAAAATGCATTGTGTGTCGCTTTCTCAGCCAGGGGCGTTCCCTCCGTAACGTCACTTAGGGCATAGTCATCAACTCGAAAACAGACTTCATGAATATTCAGGGGGAGTCTTAAAAGGTAAGCTATATGCGGTGGAATCTTTGTCAAATGCGCTCAGTAGAAGTCATTTTACAAATTATGGACGCAACTTGTCCGGAGATGTCGGATGTCCTTTAAGGGTGATATGGAGGGGAGTGTATTTCTTTCGACTTTGATTGACTGTAATTTGAGGATGATTAAGTCTTGAATAGCGCTGCATTCCTTGCCTTATTTTTGAGCATACAATGTATAATTTGTATTTCTTTACTTCTTCCTTTCATAACTCTGCTGCTGTGAATTGTGAATGAAGTTTAGCCTAGCATCCAACGCACGGCTAGCTTGGCGGTTGACATACCGTACCTTCGTCCTGAGCCGGTTGTTCTCCCACGCCGGTCTCAGCTCCTTCATGATCTTCATCGCTCCTTCCGTCACGTTGTGCTCGTCTACAAAAAGGTGAAGCCTTCGTATCACCGGCGAGCCGACAGGCACATGGATGTGAGTTTCCATCCCACGGTGGCTTTTTTATTACCCGTTAATCTCCGGGCCCTTCGGGAAACGCCAGCATACAAATGTCACTTTCGAACGCAAACCGACTGGTTGGACTGGTTGAGGATATGTTTGAGAGGCGCAAGGGTGTGACCTATTCTTTGGATAAGGCGGAGAATGTAGAATAGTGTGCCTAAAGACCCACGAGACCGGTTCCGAAAACTGTCAGGCGTCAGCAGCCTCTTAGCACTTCCTCCGACTTGTCTCCGCCCCATTCGGGGATCATCCGATTCTACCGCCCTTTCTGACGACACATCCGGCCACGCCCATTATTTCCGAGTTTACACGATGGTACCCGAAGAATTGAGAGTGGTGAATTTTCACCTCGATGCTCTTCGGCCTCGATGCTCATTCGTCATTTAAAAATATGTTTCACAATTAGTATACAGTTGTTATACTCTGCATTTCAATTGAGTTAAAAATCTATTGTGGGGCTGGGGGCTTCACTAAGCTGGTTGCATAAATGTGGATACATTTAAACTAATGCTTTGTTGCAGAATCTTTGACTTTTATTACAGCACTTAATCTATTTGCACTAGAAGTTTTATAGTGTGACATCTTAATGTGGCAATTAGGATGTATGGGGAAAGAGATGCCAATTTCACGGTAAGATCAGAGCATTCTCATCAACTGGTGAGGATAGTTTTGGCTTCTTTGAATGTTGCTGTGACCATTTTGTGTTTGGGAGCCTTTTATTGAGCGAGTTGCTTGTTCTGTAGCCACAAAGGGACTTAAGTCCTCTTGTGCCAGTCCCAAGCCCGGATAAATACAGAGGGTTGTGTCAGGAAGGGCATCCGACGTAAAAGCTTGGCCAAAACAAACATGCCAATCAAAGCTCTAAAGATGGAGGACGCTGATTCGCTGTGGCGACCCCGTCAAGGGAAAAGCCCAAAGGAAAAGAAGAAGATAGCTGTCAGTTTATACGTTTTACTCGTATTGTACAGATATATTGTACAGTGGGACCTTGGCTTACGAACTTAATTGGTTCCCGGACAGAGTGTGTAAGGCGAAAGTGTTTATCCCGAAAATTAATTTCCCATAGGAAACCATTAAAATGAGAATAATCTGTTCCCAGATCCCCATAAAACATAATTTTCTACTTTCTTATTTTCTAAGCCTTAAAACTACACAACCTTATTTTATGTATAATAAATGTGCTCTAGTATTATGATTAAAGAAATAAACTGTACTGTACAATAAAGTAATTTTATTGACCTTTGTGATGGTTGTTAATGGCGTGATGGAATGGAGTGTCCGGTTTCCTCAGCATGAAACACTTGATGAGGAACGTAACCTTCTTCTTTCACCATCTTGAGGAATGATCCCTTCTAGGTGCTTTCTCTGTGATAATTTGACCTAGTTCTTCATCAATTGTGATCTGTTTAGCTGGGTTGATCGCTTTTTGCATCAATTGTACAGATGGCATGTGCGGGTTATTTGTGGAGCCTGAACAAAAGTGTGAGAGTGTGAGAATAGTGAGAAAATTGATTAAAAAAACAGTTAAAATATCCCATATATTTTAACTGTTCGTGTGCCAAGGTAAAATTGTCATAAATGTAACGTTCGTAAGCCGAGGGGTTCGTAAACTGAGGTCTCACTGTATTAGAATGTACTAACCTTGAAAAGAATTTTACAGGTATACACAAATTGCCATTTTCTTTTGAGCTACAAAAGACATGCTCACACACCTCTTGGCGAACGTGGGTACAACATGAACACATGACACGTGTTTTGAGTTCATCTCTGTGCACATTTCAGGTGAATGACACTTGGCTTGACTCCAAAGCAAAGAGAGTAATTGGGAAAGTAAAGTTACTCCCGCGTGGCCTCTTACAACTCTTGGCATACTTGGCCGTGTTTTTGTGTGCGGCGGAAAAGGGCGCTTTGGGTTCAAGCCAAACAAGATGCCATCGCTGAATCTGTGTCAGTCACACAAGAGCAACTGGATCGTGAGGTTTAGGTTTGGTCAACAGCGCTGACCAACGCTTTGACCTCCAGATGGCAAAAACCTTTCAAATGCAAGCTTTTTGTGATATGACAAAATGAGAACAAGCCAAACCATTGATTTGAACCATTCCCAAATTTATTTTGGAATTGAAAATATGACGGAGAGCGCCATTCCTGAATGTGTTTGGGTTGTTTTTTTTCTTCGTGCTTGGGTACCGATAAAGCGCTAGCCAGACCCCGGGCAGTGTGTTTTTCTCTTTCCACAAGGGGGCAGCATTTCTTTTTTTTCCATGTTAGCGCTTTGTTGCAGCTTCAGCTGTTGTTAAAGCGCTATATTAATCAATATGGATGGATTGCATTGTATTTTGGACACACCGCCCTCATTTCAAGCTCATATAAATCCAGACCCATATTATTTAGGAATTTACTTTTCTTTTCTGATGAAAGGAAAGCGTCTAAGTTTTCTTACGCTGCGTTGAATGTTTATGTAGTCCTAAAACTTAATATTCTGTGGGTCCTGGAATTGGAGTGACAATGACAAAAACCTTGGCCGCATTGACTTTGGCAGCGTTTGACAGCTGCAACCTTAGTGAGGAGTAAGCAGTTCGGAAGACGAATGAATGAATGAATGAATGAATGAATGAATGAATGAATGAACATCCCTTATCGAATGAGCAAAAGGTTGCAACTTGGTTTCATCCTAGTATGACAGATCTTCCCACACGATAGGATGTGGATGTTTTCCTGGCCTCGCGGCTTGCCAGCCTTCCCCAATTACGAGATGTGATCTTGTCAACATGTACGAAACAGTAGGACCAGTACTTGCCAAAAATTCCCGCTGCTCTTCCATGTCCCTGTCAGCCTCTTGGCAACCTCCATGATCATTTCTTTTCTCTTTTCATCCGTTTCTTAGGAACATCCAGTTCATTCATCCTGGCACCATTGTGGCATATTTTCTCCACATCATAATGACGCTCTTCACTGTGTTCTATAGTATATTTCATGCCACGGAAATTCTTTTGATTGACTTGCAAACTTGGAACAATAAGATTCATATGATCATCTGGAAGCTCATTGCGGACTGTGACTTGTGTACTCAAATGTGATGTCCAAAATGTCTGGAAAAGAGAATTAGAACATCTGAAATTTGTTTAGGGCTGATCAGAAGCACTATAAATGGTGGCAGATGTGTGCTGATTCCAGTGGCGGGCCGTCGCGGCCTTCAAGGTCTTCTCTGCTGGCCGAAAAAATATCTGAATCACAGACCGATTAATTATATTTTGTCCATAAAACATTTAACCAATCACATTTCAGGCATCATTTGTGACCAGGGTCAGAAATCGACATGGACACCTTCACAATCAGTTCAAAAAGTAGTTCTGACAACAACCACAACAAAAACAATAATCATAAAAACACACACCGCAAGCCTTCAGAAAATGTCATATAACAAAAAGAATAATATCTTTGGAGGGCCGTAAATATGAAAGTTGTTCCATCCGCAATAGGCGTCCATGTGTCCCTCTAATTTCACAATAAGACACAAGTTGTACTGGCAGAGGACCCACGATTGCACAAAAAAGGATGACGGACAAACACACACACAGACGCGCACACGCAACTGCCAGGCGGGATAATATTTATGTGATCTGGTCACGTTGACAGACAGACTTGCTTTAATGACAAACAGACATACATCTCCTCGAGGGGTCACAAAGACGTCACCGGATCTTGGCTTTCTCCAAAGGATGCTAAATGGGAACACAGTTCATGTCGAAGGCATCAACATCACAGCTGTGCTTGTCTGTCTGTCTGTCTGTCTGTCTGTGTCGGTTGGTCGGTCAGTCTGCCTGTCTGTTTATTTGTTCATTCGTTGGTCGGTCGGTCTGTCTGTCCGTAGGTCAGTCAGTCTGTATGTCTGTTTGATGTTTGTTGGTCGGTCTGTATGTCGGTCTGTCGGTCGGTCTATTGGTCTGTTGGTGTCTGTCTCTGTGTCTGTCTATCTATGTATCTGTTTATTTGTTCATTCGTTGGTCTGTCGGTCGGTCTGTCTGTCGGTCAGTCTGCTGGTCTTTCTGCCGGTCTTTCTGTCATTCTATCTGTCAGTCTGTCGGGCGGTCTGTCGGTCTTTCTGTCGGTCGGTCGAACGGTCCGTCGTTCGATCTTTGTCTGTTTATTTGAAGGTGCACCTTATACTCTGGCACGCCTTATTTGTGGAAAATGTTTCGAAAAACACCATTGCACCTTTATTCTTCCTTTATCCTTTATTTATTTATACCTTTATTCTTTATTCTGGTGCACCGGGAAATATGGTACCTTTCTTTTATGGGATAACGTCTATAAAAAATCTGTTTCTGAAAAAATAGCAACTTTGAATAAAATTGTATGGGGCCCTATTTTCAGCAGATCTAGTCCAAAGCACCGTCTAACTGCGCACATGGGTGGTGTTTTCTTGATTTTGTTCTTTTCCTAGACTGGCACAAGTGGAAGAAGCCATTTTGTGGGATGGAATATAGGCAGTGGAAATGGCTCCCTTCTTCCCCTTTAAAATCAAGGCTGTCGAAGCGCAAATGATGCTTGACGTTGTGAAAGCAGATATTGACTCGCTGGGGTTTACGCATGAGGTTGACACACATAAAGTGCATAAAGTGGATTTCTCTTCCCTTGCAGATGATGTTTTCGGCGACGCATATGATGGGCAGATTAACACAACTTAACAAGGGTTACCAATTAGAGTTATTACACATTTAGAAGACCCAATGAGGAGAGGACACTCTGGATTCCGGTCCCAATCATTCTGAGGGGGATCGAGGAGAAGCATTAGGTTTCAGTGCGATGCATGTCACCGAAGGATCTCCCAGCTCGCCCTCTCAGTAACGTTTCCATTTGCGACCAGCGGGTGGCGCTGTCAGGCCGCGCCTGCAATTTCACAGGTGTTGGTCATTTTAATCAGTGGCAATCAAAGGACTCCCGGCCCGACCATTCAGTGTCGGGTCATAGTTTGTTTCACCTTGTCAGGTTTTTTTCATCTTGTTATGTTTTACTCATGGTTTTCTTTGCTACTTTGGACCTTTCTGTTCTGATGACTTTGTTGTTTAAGATTTTTTTCCAGCTGACTTTATTTAATACCATTTGTCAAATACACCCTCCTCCTGGCTGCATTTGACCTCACAGTGTTGAGGTCATCAAACTAATGACCTCAACACTGTGAGGTGGACCACTATCATCATCATTATCATTATTATTATTATTATTATTACTGATAAATAAACAATACATTTCATTTATAAGCACCTTTCAAAACTCTCAAGGACACTTTATAGTCACAGTTTTTCTTTGGGTGAGTATTATTATTATTATTATTATTGAGAATTATTATTATTTCTTTATTATTATTAATAATAATAATAAATCAATAATATTATAATTTCGTAATTTTTATTATTTATATTAATGTTGTTATTAATATTAATCTTCCATTTACTCCATTTATTTATTTATTCTTCTCATTATGATCAGTGATTGGCTGGCAACCAGTTCATACTATTATTAATTTTTATTTTGAGTGCAAAAAAAAAAAGAAAGAAATGCACTTGCAGCAAAAAAAATCAGAACACAGCGGAGCAAAACAAGTAACATGAGCACTGGGAAATATGATTGATCACCCAGTAAAGTGTCAGTGATGTATTAATAGGAGCAACTGCGCCTTGTTTTTCTTAACAAGGACATTTTTACAGGGATGCTAATTCCCAATCACAGGCCGCATGTGTGTGTGTGTGTGTGTGTGTGTGTGTGTGTGTGCGTGTGTGTGTGTGTGTGTGTGTGTGTGTGTGTGTGTGCGTGTGTATGTGTGTGTGTTTTCCAGAACATAACAAGTTTACGGCCACAAAGTGCAGAGCAGAGTCCTTTGGCAAGCAGGCCTTGAGGAGGTGCTTCAGGGAGAAATCGATGGGGTCCAATGAAAGACAGTGGGTGGCAAAAACAGAGGGCCACACACACACACACACACACACACACAAATGATTACACAGTGGGTTAATGATCAGATGGGCGGCCTCATCGATGTGTAATAACATGCATGGAGAGGTCACTCGCTTTCTGGCCCCAATGCCCTCCTGACAATCGTGAGCCGTGCGTGGATGTAAAAACACACATGCCATGTCATGCTAGCAAAGTTGGATATTTTTTTTTTTTTTTTTTTAATGGAACGGTTTTGCACATTTACATTTGCACAGTATACAGTTGACATTTTTATTTTGTTATGCTTAGAATATCTTGTTTTCTATCCTTTCACCCCCACCCCAACCCCATCCCTTTTCAATTGCTGCTGTGGACTGCAAATTTCCCCATTGTGGGACGAATAAAGGTATTCTGATTCTGATTCTGATTTGGACAGCCGCCCTCATTTCAAGCTCGTATAAGTCCAGACCCATATCATTTAGGAATTAACGCTTTTTTTCTGATGAAAGGTTTCTAGCGCTGTTCTGAATGTACGATTCATAACAGAAGGGTATTGCAAAATGGTTGCAACCTCCATTTTTACTTTTTTTTTAATCACAATGTTCTGTAATGTTTTTGTTTTTCTATCCCGTTCGTTTCATGACAGGCCTTAAAACCTTTCTCACACGCACGCACGCGTACGAGCAGTTCCGTTTCTGTTGATTTACGCTCATTTCTGGTCATTTACGCTCATTTCTGGGAAACGAGCGCATAGGCTGTGAACGTAGCGCGCCGGTGAGTCACAGACAAAACGCAATGAATTAGAATGAAACGGCAAAGTTTGGCAGCGGCCCCGCCTCCTGATTTTAGGAGTGGTGATAACAAAAACTCAGCCTTAGCTACAACAATGGCGCACATGCAGGAAACGGGTCAAAAGCGTGCGCATAAAATGTAAACACGCCAATTGGAAATGGAGGCTGATGTAAATCTGCAGAGCGGCCAATTATTTTTTATGTGCGTATTTTTATTTTTTAGCTTATTTATTACCAGTGGTAGCGGATATAATGAGGGACAAATGTTCCATGTGGAATGGAGTCTTTTCTTTTTTTTCTTGCACCAAATCAGGACAAACATACTGTATGTTTGAAGTTACAGTTGATTTTAAGGTCACGGTTCAAGGTCATATTTGTACAGTAAAGAAAGCAAATGCAAAACATTGTAGTGTTTCACAATGTGCAACACATCTTAAATGGAGCGTAAAATAACTGTCATCAGCGCGCTCTATGTACATTTTGTCTTAAAATCCCAAATGAACAGTTTGACAAAGAAAACAAAGCATTACATTCTACAAATAAACTTTTAAAGAGGCACTATCCAGTTCTATTTGGCTTATTGTTATTGAGAGTGAATGGCGACGGGGGAAGAAGCTGTTGAAATGTCTGTTGGATTTGGTGCGCATGGATCGGTAGCGCCTGCCTGAGCATGGGGAGTCCCTGGAAAAGGTGGTTGGCAGGGTGCGGAGGGTCCAGTAGGATTTTCATTGATTTTCATTCATTGATGACTTCTATTTTTAGGTGATGATCAACAAAAAATAAAGTGAAATAAAATGTGGACTAAAATGGCATTTTTAGTAGTTTTTTTTTTTTTGGGTGGGGGGGGGGGGGGTTGGAAAAGTATAACGTTGCTTTTTATCTTCTTTTTGAGAAACAAACTTAACTCCAATGGTAGTTGCCTTCTCATTTGAGTTTCATTTTGCTCTTTTACAATTTCACAATTATTTTCCTTGTACGACACAATGATGCAATTTTACTTGGGCGTTGGTTCATTTAACAGTCATATAAAGCATACTTATGGAAAAAGTTTGAAAATGCACCATTCATTGTGGGTGCGCCTTAGACTCCGCTGCACCTTATACAGCGGAAAATACAGTACTCTTTATTTGAGCATATTTGCAAGTAAATGTATTTATGTAAACTCCATACTTGCCATTCATTCATTCATTCATTCATTCATTCATTCATTCATTCATTTTTCCAATCGCTTGAAACACAACTAAAAAAGAACAGCAACAGTTACCGTATTTTCCGCACCCAAAAGCCTTGATTTTTCTTCAAAAGATGATCCTGCGCCTTATACGCCGGTGCGCCTTATATGTGAAGTCATTATTAACTCACAACTGCTCTCGCAACTACTGTCAGCAGCCACCAACTCCATTTTCCCGAGTAGAAGTAGTGCGGAACCCTTATAATGTGGTTTGCCTTATATTTGGAAAACCTTTCTACATTTATATTTTATAATTGGAATTTTTTTTCATTCATTGGAGGTGCGCCTTATGCCACGGTGCGCCTTATACACCAGAAAATACGTCATTTATATTTTGTATTTGGAAAATAGTTTTCATTCATTGAAGGTGCGCCTTATGTATGGGAAAAGTTTGAAAATACACCATTCATTGGGGGTGCGCCTTATGCCACGGTGCGCCTTATACACCCGAAAATACTTGACTAAAACTCTTCACGCATGCCTGTTGTGAGGTCTGCCTGCACGTTTGTGTGTGCGTGCATGCTTGTTATCCATCCGTGACTTCTCTGTTCGCCCAAAACATTCCCAAAACTTCCCACCGTGCGTCTTTCTTTTCTCCCCACATCCTTGTTTTCCCGCTATCATCTTTAGCATTGTGTTTTCAAAGGACGCTCGTTACCACATCTGTCTGGACGCGCTATCGTGCCGGGGTGTCACCCTGGGCTCATTCAGGCCTGATCAAACGTGGGACTTTTCGCTGCACTCGGCGTTCCTCTCACTTGTTTTGGAATTTGTCTTGACTGCCGTGTTTTTGTGCGTGTGTGTGTGTGTGTGTGTGTGTGTGTGTGTGTGTGTGTGTGTGTGTGTGTGTGTTGTGAGGCCTAAGGAGGGCGTGAAGACCTCTGCTTTGAGCTCCTGAGGTGAGATAGTCCTTGGAAAGAAGCCAACTTGGAGAGTTCAGAGGGGTCCTTGTGTACCTTGTTATGAACTCTTGCAAACTCAGTGCGTGCGGTCCGCGTGCGTATGTGTGTGTGTGTGTGTGTGTGTGTGTGTGTGTGTGTGTGCATGTGTGTAACAGGTATCCCTCATGTTGTGGAGTCATCAAACTGTTGACATACTGGCCTTGTGTTGAACAAGTCCCACTAGTGTGTTAACGAGAACACCCGGGAAGCACCATTAAAACTACAGAGACGTGTGTGCGTGTGGTTATGTGCGTATTTGTACAATCTTTGCGTGTTTTGTGCCTATAGTATTGACGAGAGGTGTTATTGGCATGATTTGGACCCCAAAAAAGCAGACGGGAGGGAGGAAAAGGGTATAGACGTCTAATTGTATGAAATACAGAACTAAATCTAAAACAACAAAGTCATCAGAACAAAAAAGAGTCCAAAGTAACAAACAAAACCGTGACTGAAAACAAAGCAAACCAGACAAGAGCAAACAAACCTCACAGGATGAAACAAACTCCTGAATGGCGCCGGAATCCTATTAACTGTCACGAATGGTAATGACCAACAGGTGTGCAGCTGCAGTCAGAGACCCGCAGTGCCACCTGTTGGTCGCAAATTGAAACTTTAATGTACCCTTCCCTTGAGGGACTAATTCCAGAGTCTTAGCAGTCTTCCAAAAAGCTCGCCTCGCCAGAGAATGGGAATGGGAATGAGAAGGACAAGGCGCTAGAAACCTTAGAAGCTCTTCTTTCATCAGAAAAAAAGAGTTAATTCCTAAAGGATATGGGTCTGGAGTTATATGATCTTGAAATGAGGGCGGCTGTCCAAAATACAATGCAATACATAAATATTGGTTTATATAGCTTATAGTTTATATATCTATGTGCTATGTATTAGCTATGTGGCTGGTTAGCCATCTATCTAGCTGGCTATCTTGCTAGATAGATATCTGTTTATCTTTAGCTATCTATTGCCTACCTATCTATTTGCTTTCTAGCTTTCTATCTATTTGACTTCCTTCTGCGATTACTGAACGCTAGCGCGTATGGCTGCCACTACTCTCCCACAGAAAAACATATCCTGTGACTGAAAAGTGACCTAGAGAGTTTTGAAAGGAAGTGTATTATTATTATTATTATTATTATTATTATTATTATTATTATTATTATTATTATTATTAAATGATATGGGTCTGGAGTTATATAAGCTTGAAATGAGTGTCTGTGGTGACTGTCCAAAATAAAATCCAAAACATTCCTATTGGTTTAGATGGCGGTTTAACAACAGCTGAAGCTGCAACAAAGCGCTAACATGGAAAAAAGGTAAACGCAGCCCCCTTGTGGAAAGGAAAAACATTGTCAGAGGCCATGGCCGACACTTTATTGGCACCCAAACATGAAAAAAACAAAACCCGAATGGTGTCATATTTTCAATTCCCGAATCAGTTGGCAGTGAATGAGTTCATCGTCATTCAGGCTCATCCACAGGAAACAAAAAGATCTTAATTGACAGCAATCAAGTGGAAGAGGTGACGCATGACCACCCTGATGGCGTCCAATCTCGGGTGGGTACAAGAATTCTTTTTCTAGCATCATTCGTGACCTCCAACCTATCGGAGTCAATTGAAAAACAAATCCTTTCTCAGAGGGGAAGTCAAAGTAAACAACTAAGATCATGTGCTTGGTTGCACAAGTGCGCACACCCGCTTAGAATTTGTGGTTTGGCAGCGTTCACATCAAACCAATAACATCCAATTCAAGTTTAATGGAAGTCAGAACACAAATTCCACCATTTTAAGGTTTCTCACGCTGCATTGAACGTGTAAGTAGTCGTAAAACTCAATATTCTGCGGGTCCTGGAATTTCTGTGACAATGACATCCGCCCTCATTTCAAGCTCATATAACTCCAGACCCATTTAATTGAGGTGATAACTTTTTTTCTGACGAAACAAGAGAGTCTACGGTTTCTAACGCTGTATTGACTGTTTAGGTAGTTGTAAAACTCAATATTCTGCAGGTCCTGGAATTTCTGGGACAATGACAGCCGCCCTCAGTTCAAGGTCATATAACTCCAGATCCATATTATTTAGGAAATAACCTGTTCTGAAGAAACAAGAGAGTCTACGGTTTCTAATGCTGTATTGAGTGTTTAGGTAGTCCTACAACTCAATATTCTGCGGGTCTTGGAATTGGAGTGACAATGACATCCGCCCTTATTTCAAGTTCATATAACTCCAGACCCATATCATTTAGGAAATAACTTTTTCTGATGAAACAAGACAGCCTAAGGTTTCTAACACTGCATTGAATGTTTAGGTCGTCCTAAGACTCCATTTTCTGCGGGTCCTGGAATTTCCGTGACAATGACAGCCACCCTCATTTCAAGCTCATATAACTCCAGACCCATGTAGTTTAGGAATTAACTATTTTTCTTGATGAAAGAAGAAAGTCTAAGGTTTCTGACGCTGCATTGAAGGTTTAGGTAGGCTTAAAATCAATATTCTGCAGGTCCTGCATTTCAGTGACAATGACAGGCACCCTCACTTCAAGCTCATATAATTTCAGGTATCAGATCACAATAATTTCAGAATCAGAATCATCTTTATCGCCAAGTATGTAGAACCCACAAGGAATGTGTCTCTGATAGAACACGCTGCACTAGTATCATCAAAAAAATGGAGAAAATGTAGGCACTATACAGTTCTATTTGGGTTACTGTTTATGTCGTCCTAAAACTCAATATTCTGTGGGTCCTGCAATTGACAATGACATAAACCCTGGCACTGGAGTGGGCACATTTTTGCACATCGTCTGGCAGTCAATGAGTTAACATGCCACCTTGAGCACATGGTCCGTTCGCCTTTGAGCAAAACAAAACAAGATGCCACCTCCACTTGAACCAGGTCCTCAGACCGCAAGCCCATCAAAGCAAATGTTAATCGTCAATGTCCCGCTTGAGATTTGTCATGAGTTGAGGCTTAATCGGCTTCATCGTCCTCTCCGTGACATGAAAGCCGTTGGAAAAGGCAAGTAAACATCATCTGTTTTCAACATGGAGCCATTGTGATAAGCGTAACTGGCCCCCATGCTGATACCTCACACAGACTTTTCCACTGGCGCTCTCTCTTGATGCTAACGGGAGATTTATTTCAGCCTCCAGATTGTCCCGACACGCTTGTCTTGATGGTTTTCACATCCACTTCCGACTTTCCCGGCGCTGGGCTGTTTACTACGTCAGCCAGCCGGCAATGAAACTCGATCGCGTTACTGTAGGCTCAGGAATGTTTTTCAGCCGATGAGTAGCGGGATGTGTGTGTGATTCGCACAGTTGGGCCTGTTCCTGAAAAGGCCCCCCCCCCAACGCCTCACCAACCGTCCCTCCATCACTCGTTTTAGGGTTCCGCTGTTTTCTCATTCTCACTTTATGAATCAGAAGCAACATGTTTTCCAGGAAAAGTATGAGTACGCGCGTGTGCGTGCGTGCGTGCGTGTGTGTGTGTGTGTGTGTGTGTGTGTGTGTGTGTGTGTGTGTGTGTGTGTGTGTGTGTGAGGTCCCCATTACCCAGTACCTGGTAAGGATTGTGTGTGAATTATTTCAATACATTTAAATAAATTGAAATTGAGTCCCCATTACACACGTAAAATCGTTTTTTTCTGAGGTCCCCAAAAGACATGGACCAAACATGACTACATAGTCTTATATTTAAAGATGTGTCTCAGCTGACACAGCCATCGTGTGCATGCCTGATTTTTTTTCAAGCTGCAAGTCATTCAAGTGATGATCCAAAAAATGGTCCCTAGAAAACATGAAAATGCGTATGTATGTATGTATGTATGTATGTATGTATGTATGTATGTATGTATGTATGTATGTATGTATGTATGTATGTATGTATGTATGTATGTATGTATGTATGTATGTATGTATGTGTGCGTGCGTGTGTGTGTTCCAAGTGTTGGCCCCAATCAGTAATTTTTTTGTCATGCTTCACCTCTGCCCAACCTCACCCTCGTTGTTGCCCAAGGGAGGACAGTGAGGGTGGGGGGTGGGAGACCACCCCGCCACAAAGAACCTCAATAATGCCTGGAGTGTCTGTGGAGATATTGGCTACTGTCACGCGACTATGTCACAAGCATCACAGGCAAGTGAATTTCATTCATGGAAAACAATGAAGTTAGAGTAGAGTAGCGGCGCGCCGAGGGAGTGCTGACCTTCAGAAGGCGGAATTTAAAGGAAAACATTCCTTGTAAAAGACGTCAAGGGGGCGAGATACCGATACGCTACAACTTTCGAGACATCTGGTTTCCCATAGCAAAATCTCGGACGGTGAATCCATGCGATGCGAGATCACAAAATTGCTATAAACGGCGCAGCCAAATGAAACATTTTAGCGTTCCTGATTGTCTGAAGACATTACCCATTGAGAAATAAAATGTAAAAGGAAAACTTTTCAACCCTAGAAGTCGTCTCACACATGGAAAATGAAGAAAGGGGCCTCTAGTCTAGACGCAACTTTGTGTTGTGACCGTTTATTCATACTGTTTTGGTTGATCTGCAGTTGCTGAGGCTCTTTTAGGCTTTTTATCTTGATTCTGTCGTTCAGGGTTGATGTCTTACAGTCTATAAACATGAAATACTCAGTGACAGACAAGTTGTCGGTATGTTGAGCTTTCGACTAGAGTTCTTAAACCGGGTCCGATGGAACCCTAGAGGTTCGGTGAGTCGGTCTCAGGGGTCCGGTGGATCCTCCGCCGCACAGATCCTCAGTCTGGTCTGCAGTTAGTTGGCACAGTCATTGAAAGAAGGGTTCGGTGAATGAGCATATGAAACTGGTGAGGTTTCGTGCCTCCAACAAGATTAAGAACTACTGTACTAGAGTATCAGATGTCATCAGTGTCTTCTGCTCTCCTTACTTTGTCGTTACATAGATACAGACTTTGACTTTGCAACGTCCAGAACATGCCTGCGTCTGGGCCCTCATCCCACTCTTAGCATTGATGCTACATACCGACCCGCCATGGACCCAAGAGTTTTGGCTCTTAACCACCCCTCAACCTTCAATCAAGGAGTGGTCGTCTCACAGGCTGCTATTCTGCCTTTGCATCGGCAAACCCTTGTGTCGCTTTTCCACAGGTCACGCTCACCAGGACCATCTACTTCTCTTAGTTTTTCACACCTTTCAATGTTACAGCCCCGTTTTTCTATACTGACTTTTTGGGGTGTGAAGATAGCCCCGATTTGTTTAACCTATATGATTCAGATTTTGGTTTTCCAGTTGTGACTCAAGCCATTTTCATTTTTTGTCACATTTTTTCTGTCGATCATCACCAATTCCCTCCCGTTGAGACACTTGATACTCACACCTATGGAAAAATTCGAGTGTTCAATCAGCCATGTTTTTGGAATGCGAGAGGAAACCGGAATACCCGAAGAAAACCCACGCAGGCCAAGGGGGAACATGCAAGTTCCAGACACTGCACTAAACCGCCAGTAGGTGTGAACGTGAGCACGGATAGTTGTCAGTTGACGTGTACCTTGCGGGCGACGGTTCAGGAAGCCGGGCTAGTCTCCACCAGGCCCGCCGCCCTGGTCATTGGAACTGTACTGCATTGCCCGTAAAGTCAAATATTGTATATCCTCCCCGTGTTTACCTTCAACCAAAGCATCTTTCATTCCTCTGTGGCACACGATAAATCACAGCCTTGAACAGAAACAGCGCATTAGGAAGCCAGTGGGCGTGTCCTAAGAGAACCGACTTAATCGTCCTCTGACAAACATAATCCTGCGCGATGCTGGATTTATATGGATGACAGCCTCCAAAAATTCCCTGATGAATCAATGGGAGTGCAGGGGTGGGATGTTCTTTAAAGTTCATGAAGTTCATTCTTGTCGGTGAGCTTCTGGCAGGAAATCAGGATCCCTGCTGAATTGGAACCTTTGCTCACTTCCAAAGAAACGAAGGTCTCCACTTTTATGGTTGTTGTTTCTTGTTGAAAGAAGGCTTTCATCCAAGACATGACAGTACCCGGCTGCGTTTATTAGCTCCTCACTGCGTTAAAACCTCCCTTTCACCCCAAATATCAAATGTTTCCACTTAACATGGTTGGCAGTGGGGATGTTTTTCTTTGGGTCATACTCACATTTTCACATTTGCCTTGTCAAAATGGATGCCAAAAAGTTCCACTTTGGTTTCGTGCATTCTCCGAGTGAGTCACCGGCCATCTTAAAACCGGCCTGTACTTGCGCAGGAGGGTTTCAGTCCACTGTCCGCCGTTTCACATGAGGTTTCAATCCCCTTCTGAGAACAATAAAAAAAAAGAGCAGAGACAAACGTGGCTGATGACTCAACGTCAAATGCCACACCCCTTGAAAAATACCCTCTTTTCCCCTGTATAAGGCGCACTTCATGTACACTAAGTGGTAGCTAGCTAGCTAGCTAGCGTTGTATCTATTTGAGTTATTCCGGGTGGAGTGAACACTGGCGCGTATCGCTGCTGTTGCTCACCCACAGAAAAACGAATCCTGTGACTGTAAAGTGACCTTGAGAGTTTTGAAAGGCGCTTTGAAATGAAATGGATTATTATTATATAAACGTTTTCATTCATTGAAGGTGCACCTTACAGTCCTGTGCGCCTTATATATGGAAAAAGTTTGAAAATAAACCATTCATTAATAATAATAATAATAATAATAATAATAATAATAATAATAATAATAATAATAATAATAATAATAATAATAATAATACATAGCGCTTTCAAAGTTCTCAAGGACACTTTACAGTCACAGACAAGCATAGATACAATAACAAATAAAATACAATTATAAATAGAAACAAGAAATGGAGCTACACAGAAAATGCAATTTTAAAGGACAACCGACGTCTCCAAGTTGTGTCCATAATTTGTAAAATGGCTTAAATTGACTTCTACTGAGCGTATTTTACAAAGATTCCACCGCATGTAGCTATAGTTTACCTTTTAAGACGCGCTCTGAATATTCCGGAAGTCTTGTTTTTGAGTTGTTGACGAGTCCTCACCTTACGTCACTGAAGGAATGCCCCTGACCGAAAAAAGGACACATTGTAGCAGTCCTTCCATCACGTCAATGCTGTACTTGTTTGGTCTGAAAACTTCGTGTTGCACCAAAAAGAGCCAGAGGAGGGCGACCAAGCTCCATATAAGGAATTTATCAGCCTGTGGAAACGGGCTGATTAATTCCTCACAGGAGGTTGGTCGCCATTTTCTGCCTCTTTTTGGTGCTACATTTCCCGCCCCCAGATACCTCAAAATGGCATGGAATAAATTCTTTGCAAACATGTATGCTTTCTTCTTCAGAACTATTTGAATCATATTCATAACTAGATGCGTAACAAGAAAGCATCTTCTCCGAATCTGAAGCCATTGTTTTGATTCTCCAGCAATGCAAGACGTCTTGGCGTGACATCACAAAGTGGGGGCGGGACTTTCTGAAAATGCCCAATTCGTAGCTATTTTTTTTTTTTACACATTTTGGACACTTGAAGTCATTTTGATTGGTGTTTTGCATTTGACTGCAAATATCATACTGTGTGTTTTGGGTATTTTAGATGCTATAAAACGTTTTTTTTTCTGGTGTCAGTTAGGAAACAAAAGTGTGTCCTTTAAATAGGTGGCTTTTGATATGAGATTGGAAGGTGGGAAGAGAATACGAATTAAGGGTGCGCCTTATACTCTAGTGTGCCTTCATACACCAGAAAATACGCTCAACTAAAACCCTAAAAAAAAATAAGATCTTGAAATGTATTGTCAGTTCATTCCGACGTGTGAATGCCTACCAGTTGTTGAGCTGACAGCAGAGTGGTGCATGCTGACATCCATCAAAGGGACTGCTGTTTATGGTGATAAGATAAGGGCAACGGGCAGCAGGACGACGGGAGGCCGTCGGAGTACACTCTGTATCTGGGGGTCAAAACTTTGACAAATTGACCCCGTCGCCTCAGGTCGTAGTGTAGCCGAGTGCGCCAACGATGTCAACAACGAGTTGACAAGCAGCCGTTGGTGGTAAAGGTGACATAACGGACGACGGGGGCAGCGTCACGTGGTGTTTATTTTGGACTTGATAGCTTTGATAGGATTATACAAGGGGGGCAGTACGGCTCACTCGTGGTTAGCGTGTTTCATTTCAAGATCATATAACTCCCGACCCGTATCATTTAGGGATTAACTCTTTTTCTGATGACAAAGAGAGAGTCGAAGCTTTCTTACGCTGCATTGAATGTTTATGTAGCCCTATAACTCAATATTCTGTAGGTCGTGGAATTTGAATGAAAATGACAACAACCCTGGCTCTGGAATGGACACATTTTTTGCATAACTCCAGACATAACATCTGGAGTTAACAAGTTGTAAAATATGCATGTAAACCTTAAAGGACAACCGACACCATTTTTTTGTTTCAGATTCAGAGAAGATGCTTTCTTGTTACTCATCCACCATTCCACCACGATGTCACTGATCCACTGCTGAAGAGACCCTTTGATCCTCTCCTCTTTCATCTGGAACTGCTTCGTGTAACAAAGAGGGTACAGAAAGTGCTTCAGAATGAATGACTCTCTGTGTCTTTGTGTCGTCATGTTATTTGTTAATTCGTGTTTTTTTTTTGTTCTTTTGAGTTGAAGACGGCACCGTGAGAGTGGCTGCCTTTCCAGCAGCTCCTGTATTTTGTTTTTCTACTTTCATTCCTTTCATCACTTTGCTGCTGTGAAATGTCAATTTCTCCACTGCGAGACGAATAAAGGAAAATCCAATCCAAAAATCCAAATCCAATCCAGTTAAGAATATGATTCAAATAGTTCTGAAGAGGAAAGCATCAACGTTTGCAATCGATGAAAGAAGTCCTTCCGTAACAATTCGAGCCGTCTGGACTCAGATGTAGCGCCCAGAAAATGCACAAGATGGCGCACAAGCTCAGTTGTAAATGGGCTGATTTGTCCGCTGGGAATTTGTGTCAACTTACACCTTCTTTATGCGTGTTACCGCAATTGTCTGTGACACACGACAGCCCAAATGGAACTGGATGGTGCCTCTTTGCATTTTTTTTGATGATGATACTAGTGCAGCGTGTTCAACCGGAAACAAATTCCTTGTGTGTTTTACATACTTGGCAATAAAGATGATTCTGATTCTGATTCTGATTCTGATTCTGATTCACCATCACGTTATTGATGTCGTTTTCCTTCTAATTTCGCCATCAACACAGTGTTTTCAGATGTAAAAAAAGTACCCAAAATGCATTGTGCGTCACTTTCTCGGTCAGGGGCGTTGCCTTCGTGACGTCACTTAGGGCATCGTCATCCACTCGAAATATATTCAACGTGAGTCTTAAAATGTAAAATCCCGCTATATGCGCTGGAATCTTTGTCAAATGCGCTCAGGATTTGTCATTTAATGAAGATACAAGAGATAAAATGGCGTCATGAAATCCAACAACATGTTTATGAGGGTGCTTTTAATGGCGCGTCGGGAGTGTCTGACGCTTGTGTAAGACGCCAGCGGGAAGAAGGCGGGGCTCCTACCATTACTTCACCGCTACTGCTGCTCTGCTGTAAATATTTTCATTCTCTTTTTTTTGTCAAGAGGTGGTCTTTGGAAACCAAGGAGGTGGGGGGGGGGGGGGGTACCTCACATTCTTGGTCAGCGCTTGTTATGCGAGTGGTCGCCGCTGCGACTGTAGAAAACCGTTAGAGCAGCGGCAACAACAAGCCGGCTAATCGCCTGCACCCGTGGCCTTGGCGCCAATTTGCCACCGGCGCGTGGTGCGACGTGAATGTGCGCTTGTGCTTTGCGAACATGAATGTCAATCTTTGTGCGTATACTTTGCCTGCATAACCCACTTAACCCCCCACCGGGCCCCACCACGTCCACCCCCATCTCGTCTCGCTGCTTCAAATAAACCTGATCGTGAACTCGCTGACCTGTCAGTCAATCGGGACAGGGTTTGAGTCATTGGGTTGACGTGCCTGAGAAGGTCATTTGTCCTTCCTATCTGGAAGGACTCTCGCTTATCATCCTGCCTATCATTTGCGGAGAAAGCACGCCGCATTGTTCAATGAAAAATGATCAAAGTCGTCATCGAAAGCGCACGTGACCATCTCAAACCAAAGCGTATTGGTCACCGATCGCATTCCTCTGTTGGCCTTGTTATGACCAAGTCGACAAAATATTCAACAGTCATATTATTCATCGATCAAAATCTCAATTGGGATTTACTTTACATTGCTCTATGACGAGTCCGTACGTGACGTCACTGAAGGACCGCCCCTGACCGAAAAAAAATACACATTGTAGCAGTCCTTCCATCACGTCAATGCTTGTTTGGTCTGAAAACCTCATGTTGCACCAGAAAGAACCAGAAGAGAGCGTCCAAGCTCCATGTAAGGAATTTATCAGCCTGTGGAAACAGGCTGATTCATTCCTCACAGGAGCTCGGTGGCCATTTTATGCCTCTTTTTGTGCTACATTTCCCATACCTACATACCTCAAAATGCCATGGAATAAATTCTTTGATTGCAAACATGTATGCTTTCCTCTTCAGAACTATTTGAATCATATTCATAACTGGATGTGTAACAAGAAAGCATCTTCTCCCAATCTGAAGCCATTGTTTTGATTCTCCAGCAATGCAAGACGTCTTGGCGTGACGTTACGAACTGGGGGCGGGACTTTCTGAAAATGCCCAATTCGCAGCTCAATTTTTTGCAGATTTTGGACACTTGAAGTCCCGATAAAACGTTCTTCTGATGTCAGTTAGGAAACAAAAAAAAATGATGTCGGTTATCCTTTAAATTTACAGTACAGCATTGTTGAAAGAGCAAAGTTAATGGAGGCTGAGGATTTGTCAGCATCGGTTTTATTTTGACATTTTGTCATTCACAAAAAAAAACAAGGATGGTGTGTATATGACCAAAGAACATTTTGTGAGTAATGGAATTGCGCAAGCTGACCACGGTCCAAAAACGGTGGTTGTTTTGATCCAATTTCCTGCGATAAAGCCTCATTAGTCATGAGTCATTGTGCTCAAGGTCAGCACCAAGGCTATTGCGTCGTACTTTCTATTTGCTTCCGCGGGACAAGGCAAGAAAACATGTTTTGATTTTTTCCTCTGCCACACGGGAGCCTCTGCCGTTCAAGCGTGGTCAGCAGCAGGTGACATTGCCAGAGTTGCCTCAGAGTTGCTTCAGGGTTCACGACAGGGGTGGGTTGCCCACCCGACAGGGGAAGGTTGCCCACCCGACGCCCACCGCAAACTTTGGGAGATGACTTGTTTGACAGGGCACGCCGATTGTGTCACATCCACAAAAACCAAGAGGCTTCCTTCTCCCTTTGCTATGTTTCTTCTTCACATATTTCAACCGACTGTCACGCACATGAAAGATTTTTGGAATGTATCACCCAAAAAATTGTGGATGAGGCGCACCTTCAATGAATGAAAAAACATCATCTCCAAATAGACTCAAGTTTTCCAAATACGTAGCAGGCACATCACATTATAAGGCTGGGGTTACGCAATACTTCGGAAGATGGCTGGCATGAATGAATGAATGAATGAATGAATGAATGAATGAATGAATGAATGAATGAATGAATGGAATAATGCATGAATTTATTAATTAGGTAATGGCTGGAATAATGAATGAATGAATGAATGAATGAATGAATGAATGAATGCATTTTTAGCATTTTGTGCCATCCTTGAATGAAAGTTGATTCCAACATACAGAATGGGTGATTTATCTTGAAAAAAAAAAACAGATTAGCATTTAAACCCAGACAAGCTAAACTTAGCTAATGATTTTCATGCTTTTGCTGCATCTGAAGTTCATGCCGAAATCTGAGTGGGCAAATTCCGCATGGCAACATTGGTGACTAATACTGGAAAGTTCCAAAGCATTTATTCAACAGTATTTTTCCAATCCCAACCACGTGCTGAGTTTTCATGAGCGTGACTGTGATTGGCTCGTGACTAGCCAATTAATAGTTTGCAAGTTATGTTTGATGAGTGACCAGCCAATCATAGTTTCCAAAATTCTGACGTTGACTCGCGCCTTCAAGAAGGCATCCGGGCAGATTTATGACCCTGCTAACAAATAATGGCTGAAATGTGATTGATTAAATGCTTACATATGAGGAAAAAAAAACAGCGGAAAGGTAATTAAATGAAACTGAAAGACAATTTGGTCCGTGATGCAGATATTTTTAGGCAAGCAGAGAAGGCCGCGATGGCCCTGCCGGCCCACCATTGTTGAAATGGCGTTTCATGAAAACAAATGAAAAGAATCCTTTTCAATTTTTATTAACTCCAATCTAAAATGGCCATTTTCCAAACACAAGAAAACCACTACGTTCTCTTGACAGGCTCAAATATTTACTGACGTTGCGCGACGATTAGTAACATTTGTGCTTGCCAAAGTTTCGCTTCTCCCAAACGGGTGCACGCTTCGGGCCACGCGAACCGCGTCACCTCCACAGCGGCTCGTGTTTATTTATCAAGCCAAACGGGACGAGGAGGGGGGGGGGGTTGAGTGGGTGGGCGCGGGGGTCGCGAGGGGGCACTTCCGAGCTCTATCTGAGGCCATACGATCCTCTCAACGTGGATCCATAAATGAATGGTGGGCTCGGCGCGGCCACACCGTGGCGCACAGGGTCCTGATTGGCTCGATGCGAGGCCGGAATCAACCCAACCGGCGTATAAATGTGGCGGCGAGGTGTGACACTTCCAAGAAAGCGAGCAAAGGCTCCAGACTAAAAATAAATAAATAAAATAAAATCAAGAGACAAGGAGAGCTAGAACGACAGAGAAAGAGAGTCAAAAGGAAGAAAAAGAGCTCTTTAAAAAAAAAAAGAACTTTTTACGCATAACTCTACTCGGGCCGACAAAATCCACCCAGCGGGAGTAGAATGAGGGCGCAGATTCAAAAAGTGCCGCAAATCGCGGAGCTCCTGAAGAACAAGTCCGTCGGGCTCCAGCACTTCAAGCCCACGTCGTCGGTGTGCGTCCTGGAGGAGAAAGATGCTGTGGAGGCTGCGCGGTGCCCGCACGCCGCCTCCTCCTCCGCCTCTTCCTCCTCCTCCTCCTCCTTCTCGGGGGCGCACAGCCTGGAAGCCATTCCTGGACCGACCAACTGGCCTCTCGTCGGCAGCCTGGTGGAGCTCCTGCGAAAAGGAGGACTCGCCAGACAGCACGAAGCTCTGGTACGCTCGAATCCATTTCACCTTACTTGGACGCATGTATTTCGATTGGTCTCGTGCAGTGATTTTTCAACCGTTGTGTCGCGACGCACTTGTGTTCCGTGAGAGATCGTCAGGTGTGCCGTGAGAAATTATCCAATGTCACGTTTTTTTTTGTTAAAATTTCATACAACTTTTATTCATCGTTTTCTGCAAATGTGATGTCATGTCCGCGCTGTTAAGACGGGAAGGGTAATTAAATATGCATCCGTATAGCAACACGTAGCTGATTGTCTTGTTCCTTCGAGAGACTTTATGAATCGAATACACCTTGTGTTTAAATCGGTCTAATGCAGTGATTTTCAACCACCTAGGGTGCCGTTTGAGATCGTCGGGTATGCCATGAAAAAGTATCTAATGTCACTTTTTAAAATTTAAAATTTTATAAAACGTGTCTTAATCGTTTTATGAATATAGTATGTCATTGTCCGGCGTCCGCACTGTAATGAATGTGAGGGTAATTAAATATTAGTCCGTGTAGCAACATGTAGCTCATTGTCTCGTTCCTCCGAGAGACTTCATGATGCATGTGAGAGGTCGTGGTGACAGTCATGTCATCGAAACGTTTTTTTAAAAAGGGCAACTGCAAACTCTAAATTGGGCTTGAGGGAAATGAAAGCAAAGACGACGAGCTCAAGGCAAAAAAAAGTGGAAGCTGTCTTTCTATGAGACGATCCTTACTCGATTCTGGCTGCCGTTTGGCGACAAGCTAGCCAAGAACGCCATGGTGCCGAGTAACTCTTTGGATACCGACGCTGCAAATGAGGAACGCCATAACATTTCACAAATAAAGGACAGTGAGTTTCTTCCCAAATTTGCTGTCGTTCTTCCGATATCGAGCGACGTGTGTCATTTTTCGGCTGTCAACACAAGATTGCATCAGTATGGCTCCAGGCGTCCAAGTGAGTCCAAATTAATTTGCTCGGTTTTATATCGTTCGTTTGTTACTAAATAGCCATAAAAATGCCTTCCTATGTTTGTATTCTGATGTATAAACTCTTCAACTATTGTTTTATTTATTAAACTAATAGCCGGATGAGATTTTATTTATAAAAAAAACTGTATTTCTTGATTGATATGCCTTCCTTAGAAACCAATAATATGAGTCAGCATAAAAAAATCGTCAAAAGAAAACACATTTTCGGATTAAAGGTTTTTAAATGCCAGCTCCAATCAAAACACCAATCGCTTCAAAACATGATGACAGGCTATTTTGTTCGCCTGCATATCAATACAGAGAAACCGGCAACCTTTATAAGAAAAATGACAAATGTAAATGAGAAAGCACTAAAATCTAGTGACCTAGTAGTTTCACACTGAGTATAATTAAATTGAAAAATTATATTGTAATAAAATATACTGCTCAGATTGTCATTGTCGTCACATTTTTGGTTAGTGGTGTGCCGCAATTTTTTCCCAATGTAAAAAAAACGAGCCCCGGCTCCAAAAAGGTTGAAAAACACTGTTCTAACGGATTGTTTTTTTGTTGTTGTTTCTCCCAAGGTGGATTACCACAAAAGATTTGGTAAAATCTTCCGCATGAAGCTTGGCTCTTTCGAGTCGGTGCACATCGGCGCGCCCTGCCTGCTGGAAGCGCTCTACCGCAAGGAGGGCGCCCACCCGCAGAGGCTGGAGATCAAACCCTGGAAAGCTTACAGGGACCTGCGAGACGAGGCGTACGGGCTCCTCATCCTGTAAGTCGTCGTGGGATGACTCGCTTTTTTTCTGTTTACATTCCCCGCCCGACGTGAAGGTTTGTCAAACAATTCTTTGAATTAATTCAGGGAGGGAAAAGATTGGCAGAGAGTGAGGAGCGCCTTTCAGCAAAAGCTGATGAAGCCGACAGAGGTGGTGAAGTTGGATGGAAAAATCAATGAGGTAAGGCACCGAGATGAAAATATCCTATTTGATATGAAATAACCTTTTAAAAATCACATCGCAACTGTAGGTGATGGCTGAATTTGTGAGCAGAATTGCAAAAATCAATATCGATGGCAAGATTGAAGATTTATACTTCGAACTCAACAAATGGTCTTTTGAGAGTAAGTGTCTTTCTATTCGATGCTTATTTTTGGTTGACAAATCAGATTCATTTTCATGAGGTTGTGTTGATTCTGATTCTAATTAATACAAAGTAAAAAAAAGCTTGTTTTTGAAGTAATTTTTGAAGTAACCGCGCAACCTCCAAAGATGAGCACATACTTCAGCACTGAAATGGACCCTCACCATCATGTTTCTGTTGTGTATTTAGCCATTTGTCTGGTGCTCTACGACAAGCGTTTCGGTCTGCTGCAAGAGAAGGTGGATGAAGAGGCCATGAATTTCATCGCCGCTGTCAAAACGGTGAGTGCACTCCTAATTTTACTGAGGGGCGTTAAAAAAAAACATTGGGATCAGTTAAATTTTTCTCATTCAATGATCTTTAATTTGTTAAAAATTAAAGCCGGTGAAGTCTTTGGAAATTTGACATTGTTTTACGAACCAGCCAAAATAATTTCTACACATGCTACGGTCAGTTAAAGAAATCACACTTGCACCATTTTTAAACAAAATGATATTTTGTTTTGTTATACAATACAATACGTGTTGATTTATATAGCGCTTTAACAACAGCGGAAGCTGTAACAAAGCGCTTAACATGGACAGCTATCATATACAGGAAATAAACTTGTGAATTTTCTGAATGTACCATCTTCCTAAAAAAACACATTCTATTTACGACTCAGTTGAAATTCTGGGGTTAAAAAAATGCTTTTGCATTCGGTGTGTAAAATGGTCAAAGGTCAAAAGCTTAGTGACATTGAAAGCATCTTAATGGTCGGTTTGTTTGTGACGAGTGGTCCTACAAATGTGTTCCATCAGACTATAAGTGCTTATAATATGATCGTAAAAATCACGGAAGCTCTTCCAATCATGAAAATTGAACAAACCGTTCACTCCCAGAAAACTCGAGTCAGTAAAGTGCAAAGAAAAATCCTGTAGGTGGCAGTATTGTCAACCGACGACAATACAGTGAAGCCTATCAGGGGTGAGTCTACTGTACGTACGGGTGTAGTACTGCTTGTATTGACAACTAAACACGAGAACATGACGTCCCCACTATTGTACAATCAATCTGCACGCCGGCTACCAGTTCGTTGGGTTCACCCAAGCCGAGGTCAACTGAACTGCCGCCAGCGAAGCCGGTGACTGAGGCAAATCAATACTGTCAATGTACTATCGCAAAAAAAGGGGGATGGGCTAGATATGGATGAGCGGGAAGTGGGATGATAGGGTGTGAAAGCATTGACAAAGAGCACTGTGATCAGAGAAGGTGATTGAATTAACTGACTGGACTTCAATTGGCAGATGATGAGCACGTTTGGGATGATGATGGTCACGCCTGTGGAGCTCCACAAAAGCCTGAACACTAAAACATGGCAGGACCACACCGCCGCCTGGGACAGAATATTCAGTACAGGTACAACAAAAAAGCCTCTTTGACGTGAAGATACTTTCACATTGGAAATATTGCCACATCGTTTTCCCAAGCAATTAATTTTTAAAAAGAAAAATACTTGAAATACAACATATGGACCGTACGAGGTGGCACCAGCCATGCTTCTGGAAAGTACAGTAATCCCTCGTTTTTCACGGGTAATGTGGACCGGGACCACCCGCGATAGACGAAAAACCACCATGGAGCAAACATGTCTTGCTAAATTCACATGTGTACGAGTACAAAAACATATTTAGAAGGCTAAATTTAGCAGAACACACTACAGGATATGCATGAAGAAGCACATTAACTCATTCATTGGCAGACAATGTGCAAAAATGTGTCCACTACAGTGCCAGGGTTTTTGTCATTGTCACTTGAATTCCAGGACCCACGGAATATTGAGTTTTGGGATGACATAAACATTCAATCCAGTGTTAGAAACCTCAGACCCTCTTCTTTCATCAGAAAAAATAGTTAATTCCTAAATTATATGGATCTGGAGTTATATGAGCGTGAAATGAGAGCGTCTGTACAAAATACATATTGCTTTAGTGGAATATGAATGAAGCAATTAATAAACCTCTTGTTCTTGTGTGTGGGCGGCCATTTTGCCACTTAGTGACTCAGGTAATGACTAATCTCAAGTCAGCTGACAAACGTCACAAGACGGGACTCGGAAAACAGGCGCCCGCGTGATTGCCGGGTCAACATTCCTACCATGCCACCTCGCTACTTTTCATCAAAGGCAAAAAAAAAAACAGACCAGATTCTGCGGGGGGAAAAAAAACGAACTTGACTTGGTCAACGTTCCGATTCCGTCAGGCGACGGCAAAGCGTACGTGAACTGGATGCTCACTTTGTGTGTGTGTGTGTGTGTGTGTGTGTGTGTGTGTGTGTGTGTGTGTGTGTGTGTGTGTGTGTGTGTGTGTGTGTGTGTGTGTGTGTGTGTGTGTGTGTGTGTGTGTGTGTGTGTGTGTACTGGCGTGAACCGGGGTTGTAGTAAACTGAGTGACCCACGAGAGGACAAACTTGCCAAATATTTGTGGTAAGGGCAGCAAAGAGGTCGACGGGGGCGCTAAGTAGTAAAGTTCACTTGTGACATGGCATCTTGGAAGAGGACATTTAAAAATCTGCAACAACAAGGCCACACAGCATTGCGTACAATAATTATTGGCTGACTGGAAAGTGTCCTTGAAAGTTTGGAAAGTCGCTTATAAATACAAAATAAAACATCTTCAGTGATGACGTGGACAAGCTGGCAAAATGGCTTTTGTTGGATGACACTTGTTGGATGACACTGAGTTCAAAAATGTCCCCAAGTTGCATACCTGAACTCTGTGGACTTAGCGCAAAATACAAATACTCATAGTACTACTTATCGAGCATGACATTATCACAATTATTTTTGCATCATTCTTTTTGTGACAATTAACTCATTCGCTGCCATTCACAAATTTATTCGGGAATTGAAAATATGACATAGAGCGCCATTCCCCAATTTGTTTGGGTTGTTTATCATGCTTGGGGGCTGATAAAGCGCTGGCCAGACCTCTGGCAATGTTTTTTTGCTTCCAGAAGGGGGCAGCATTTTGCCTTTTTTCCATGTTAGCGCTTTGTTCCTGCTTCAGATGTTGTGAAAGCGCTATATCAACCAATAAGTATGTATTGCATTATATTTTGGACAGATGCCCCCATTTCAAGCTCATATAACTCCAGACCCATATCATTTAGGAATTAACTTTTTTTTCTGAGGAAAAAAGAGAGTCTGAGGTTTCTAACGCTGCATTGAAGGTTGATGTTGTCCTAAAACTCAATATTCTGCGGGTCCTGGAATTCAAATGACAACGCCAAAAACCCTGGCACCGGAGTGGACGCACGAATGAGTTAAATATGATTGCGCTCTCTCGCTTCAGCAAAAGTTTACATTGACAAGAAGTTGAAGCGAAACGCCGCCGGAGCAGCGGATGACTTAATCGGCGAGATCTTGCACCACAGCAACTTATCCAAGAAGGAGTTGTATGCCGCCATCACCGAGTTGCAGATCGGCGGCGTGGAAACGGTGAGATGCATTTTCACATCGCAGAAGAAACACTTGCGCTTATTACACGAAGACTTTGAAGATGCAACTGCTTTAGGAGGGTTGTTTTCGGTCAAGATAAAAGATAAAACGTTTTTTTCCCTTCCATCAGGGGGCAGCATTTGCCTTTTTGTACAGCCACCCCCATTTCAAGCTCATATAACTCCAGACCCATATCATTTAGGAATTAACTCTTTTTTTTCTGATGAAAGAAGAGAGTCGAAGGTCTCTAATGCTGTCTAGAATGTTTATGTAGTCCTAAAAGTCAATCTTCTGTGGGTCCTGGAATTAAAAAAAAACCCTGGCACTGGGGAGGACACATTTTTGCACATTGCCTGGCAGTGAATGAGTTATAAATGTATCCAATAATTCACTCAAGGGCATAGTTGACAATTTACTCCAATCTAACATTAGTTAGCTGCGGTCATAATTTGAAGGATGTGGAAGGGAATCATAGTGGGGTTTTTTTTCTATTTCACAGATTTACACTTTATTTTGAAAGGGATCCCAGACAATAAATGCATTATAGTCGTTGAAGTGTGGAAAAAAAAGTTTAAAATACTAAAAAAAAAAAAAATGCTGCAAATTTCTGGATTTTAGGAAGAAATTCCACAAGTAGTTCCACCCAAAAAATGGAGATAAAGGTGTGTTATGACAAGTAAACAATTGCAAAAAAAAGAAGCAATGATATAGTGTACTCAAAGCATGACTGGATAACAGATTTACCTTTGGCATATTTCCTATCCTGTACAAAAAAAAAGGAGGCCCGGAACATGTTTCTCCAAAACAAACACGTGTTACACTTAGAGTACCTCAAATACGCCGTATGTGTGCAGGGTGTGTGAGTGGAACCGTTGAGGAACCTGAAACCCCCCCCCCCCCCCATTTCTGTCAGACTGCCAACAGCATGCTGTGGGCTATTTTCAACCTGTCGCGTAACCCTGGCGCCCAGACAGAACTGCTGAGCGAGATCACAAGAGTGGTGCCCGCCGACCGGCCCCCGTGCGGGGAGCACCTCAAGAGCATGCCCTACCTCAAAGCCTGCCTCAAAGAGTCCATGAGGTACAAATGCCACGTACCAACACACGTAGTCGGAATTGTTTTCATTAGTTGAAGTGATTGCGTCAGCAGAGGAACCACTGAACACTAAAAAATCGAAAAGACACTCAACGTATTTGATTATGTGATCAAACTACTCACAATTAAGGTTTAAGTTGTCATCATAATCCATTTCATTTCTAAGCGCCTTTCAAAACTCTCGAGGTCACTTTACAGTCGACTACATGATACATTTTCTGCGGGTGAGCAGCGGCAGCCACACGCGCCGGCGTTGACTCAACCGACCGTTACTGTAAATCAAGATGTGACCATCAGACGAGATTGCGAACCGTTCCACGGAGATTAAGAAAGCGCAGCCGTTCAACAAAACGAGCTCGGTGAGATTCGACGGCCTAAGCGAGCTCACAAGTTGCGGTTGGTGTTCTTGAGCCCCTGCGGCTCCCGGGAATGTACCGGACCTCCGACTGGAGATTACAACCGCCACCGTTCCCACTGTACCAAAGAAAAAAGACATGAGCGTAATGTTTAGCTGACATAAAACAGTTTAGCCGTGCTATAGTAGACCTTCATGAGACCCAATTCCCATGTATGTTGTGCTTTTTTTTTTTTCTTTCCTTCTTTCTAGGTTAACGCCGTCCGTTCCGTTCACCAGCAGGACTCTGGACAAAGACATTGTGTTGGGAGATTACGCCATTCCCAAAGGAGTAAGTGCTTTGTATGGCATACACTTGACAGCAGCGGATTATCTTCATTTCCATTTGACACATGTCTGAGGGAGGCATGTTTGACGGGGGGGTGTGAATACAGCATGTACAGACGGAAAGTTTTTTTAAGCCGCCCGGATGACCGAGACGGCCAACAAAAAGAGTGGGGAAAAAACAATCTTTACCGAGCACATTGGTCATTTTTATTTCATCTACACAGGGAGCCCAGACGTCCGCTATTTTAAAGGACAACCGACATCACTTTTTTCTTTCCTAACTGACATCAGAAAAAAACGTTTGATAACATCTAAAATAACCTAAACAGGCAGGATGATATTTTTATTCAAATGCAAAACACCAATAAAATGACTTCAAGTGTCCAAAATCCACAAAAAAATTGAGCTGCGAATTGGGCATTTTCAGAAAGTCCCGCCCCCAGTTCGTGACATCACGCATCCAGTTATGAATATGATTCAAATAGTTCTGAAGAGGAAAGTATAAATGTTTGCAATCAATTAAAGAAGTTCTTCCGGGTCATTTTGAGGGTCAAGACTGATGTGTAGCGTCACAGAAAATGCAGAAGATGGCGCCAGAGCTCCGTTGGAAATTGGTTGATTTTTCAGCTTGGAATTTTTGTCAGAGAATATCTTAATAACATACAACGATTCACAGTTGCGTTATTTATGTGTTTTCCTTCTAATTTCGCGGATCAACGGATCAACATGAAGTTTTCAGATCAAACAAAGTACCGCAAAATGCATTGTGTGTCGCTTTCTCGGTCAGGGGCGTTCCTTCAGTGACGTGATATGAGGACGCGTCACCAACTCAAGAACAAGACTTCCGGATATGCTATATGTGGTGGATTCTTATTAAAATACGCTCAGTAGAAGTCATTTGAAGTCATTTTACAAATTATGGACACAACTTGTCCGGAGACGTCGGTTGTCCTTTAATGTGCACTGTCACTTGTTGCTGTGTGTTTGAGAACTTTGTCCTTTAATGTGCACTGTCACTTTTGCTTGTTTGTTTGTTTGTTTTTTCTTGAAAATGATAGGAAAGGGTGGCTTCCATGTAGAATTTTTGCTTGTATGAAATTGATGAGTTTTCTGACTTGGTCCCAGCATTCAAAAGAGTTTGTATTCATTCAATCTGAGAATCTAAATTGTCTTCCGGAGTGAACGTGAATTTGTTTTGTCTCGACATCCTGATTAGTAACCAGTCCAGCATGTAAATCCAATCTCACGTATAACTCTCTTGAGGACAAATACTCATCAAATAACTTTGTCTGTCCCCCCCAGACGGTTCTGATGATCAACAGCCACGCCATTGGGGCCAACGAGGAGTATTTCAACGACGGTAAAGTCTTCAAACCCGAGCGTTGGCTTCGCGAGAACAGCACCATCAACCCCTTCGCCCACGTGCCCTTCGGCATCGGCAAGAGGATGTGCATCGGCAGGCGGCTGGCCGAGCTGCAACTTCAACTGGCGCTGTGCTGGGTGAGGCGCTCACCCTGTTAGCAAAGTCAACGTCACTCTGTGGTCACTTTGGATCATTTGTGGCGGCCATCTTGACTGACTCGTCTTTCCCGTCAGCTGGTTCGAGATTACCAGATAGTGCCGACGGACGACCAACGGCTTGACGTGATCCATTCCGGATTGTTGATTCCCAACAGAGAACTACCGGTGGCCTTCATCAAGAGATGAGGTGAGAAAGGAACACTTGAAGGACAACAGACATCACTTTTTTGTTTCCTCACTGACATCAGAAAAACGTTTGATGGCATCTAAAATAGCCAAAACACGCAGTAGGATATTTTTAGTCAAATGCAAAACACCAATCAAAATGACTTCAAGTGTCGAAAATCTGCAAAAAATTGAGCTGCGAATTGGGCATTTCCAGAAAGTCCCGCCCCCAGTTCGTGACGTCACACCAAGACGTCTTGCCTTGATCGAGAATCAAAACAATGGCTTCAGATTGGGAGAATATGCTTTCTTGTTACGCATCCAGTTATGAATAGGATTCTAATAGTTCTGAAGAGGAAGGCATACATGCTTGCAATCGATTAAATAATTTATTCCGTGCCATTTTGAGGCAACATTGGGGGGAAATGTCTCACCCAAAAAGAGGCAGAAAATGGCGTCCGTCCAAGCTCCTGTGAGGAATTAATCAGCCCGTTTCCACAGGCTGAATAAATTCCTTACACGGAGCTTCGTCGCCCTCTTCTGCCTCTTTTTGGTGCAACACAAGGTTTTCAGACCAAACAAGTACAGCAAAATACATTGACGTGATGGAAGGACTGCTACAATGTGTCTTTTTTTGGTCAGGGGCGTTCCTTCAGTGACGTCACGTACGGACTCGTCACCAATTCAAAAACAAGACTTCCGGGATATTCAGCGGCAGTCTTAAAACGTAAAATATAGTTATATGCGGTGGAATTTTTGTAAAATACGCTCAGTGGAAGTCATTTCAAGCCATTTTACAAATTATGTACACAACTTGTCCGGAGACGTCGGTTATCCTTTAATTTTGGCACATTGCTTTTGTAAAGAGCAGTGCCGCCTTACCAAAATGAAACCAATGACGACTTTCCGATTCAATCAAATTGGATTATCTTCATCAATCACTTGTTATTCTTCTTGCAGGCGCTGTAGATTCCTTCCATGGAAAGACGGTACGGTACATCTGTTGGACCACTGGCTCCCTGTATTGCTGCTCTGTAAATAGAAAGACATCAAATTGACAACCATGTAATCGCACCGTAAATACCTCAAATGTATTTAAAGTATTATTCAAGACTGTTGATGGCTCAAGTAACGGTTATTGTGTACAAATGAAGCATAGGCAGCTCTCTTAACTCTATTAACGTCTTGTATGTATTTGTTGTGCCCATCTTTTATTTCCATTGTGTACATAAAGTGCTATTACAAGTATGAACGACAGTATTTTATTTTGTGAAAGTAAAAATTTCAATAAATACAACATTGTTTTCTTGTATACTGTCTTTTCAAACAAACTCCTCCGAATACTTAATAATAACAAGGGAACGTAAGTCTTCTTGTGCCGGTTCCAAGCCTGGATAAATACAGAGGGAAAAGCCGAAAGGAAAATAATAATAATGTATTTTATTTTCAACCGCCTTTCAAAGCTCTCAAGGACACTTTACAGTCAGACAAGCATAGAAAAAAAACAGATACAATAATAAATAAAATAGTATTATAAATATACTTAGAACAAATAAAAAACATACCATATTTTCTGGTGTATAAGCTGCAACATAGTATAAGGCTCACCCCCGATGAATGGTGGATTTTCAAACTTTTTCCATATACGTACAAGACGCACCTGACTATAAGGCGCACCTTGAATAATTGGAAAAAAAGTTTCCAAATATAATACATAAATAGATAAAAGTTTTCCAAATATAACACCAGATTATAATGCGCTTCAGTAGTGGCGGGGGTTACGCACCACTTCTTCTAAATGGAGAAATGGAGGCCAGCAGCCACTGACGACATTTGCGAGACCTGTTGTGGCTCAATATGACTTCACATATAAGGCGCACCTGCGTATAAGGCGTATTGGATGCTCCTTGTACAGCGGAAAATACGGTAATACATTGGGCAGTCGCGCTTTTACCTGCGGGTGCGAAGGGCTGCCATCTAGAGGTTCAATTAAGAACAGCAGAAAAACTACAAAACGTGAGGATGAGTTACAGACTAACTTCGGATGCATGCACGCTGAAATAAGCGAGACACCATGAAAAATTAAACCGTTTCGGATAATTGTGATGGTAAATTACATATTGTGCTCTCCGAGAACTCTTCAGATTGTCACTTTTTCACATTTTTGGTTAGTGGTGTGCCGCAAAATGTTTTCAATGTAAAAAAACGTGACCTGACTCAAAATAGGGTTGAAAAACACTACACTTGTACAGCATTAGGATATGTGATGACGCTCAGTGCTTGACCATATGACACTCCAATGTAACTAAACCCCAAAATGACGATTATACATTGTTTGAATACATTGAACTGACCACGATTAAGATTAAACACGTCAAACTGAATCCGTCATAATAACCAAAAGCCTCGGAATTATCCAATGAAAGTAGAAAGCCTTTAAAAGGCTACTTGAGCAACCAGACGTGTAATGCACGGAATTTGGATTGACCGTAATGTAGCGTGTGTGTACATACTGTATGCTAATCTTCATCCAAGGTATGCCTTCAGTAAAACCATGCCAGATAATCATAATTCTACAAAAAATGTCAACGCTTCGTTAAACAAGGGGCATACAGAGAAGCTTATTTTATTAGACATACAGTAAAAATACACAATTACGTGGGATTAAGCATTCGTGAATGCGTAGGGTGAAGGTTTCACATAAATCTCATGTCTAGTGTTGAACTGCAATTACTCCATTTTCAACACACGTTTAATAAATGTTCCAACCATTCTCAAAACCTCATCCTCACGAGGGCGCCGGAGTTTATCCCGGCTGTTTTCGGGCAGAAGGCCACCCTGAACTGGTTGCCAACTTTACACATACACGAAAAAATGTCACATTTACAATTATACCCAGGGACAAAGTACAGTGTTTTATGAACCTGTCATATGTTCTTGGAATCTGAGCGACGTGACCGAGAAACTCGATTCTCCATCCCACCGTTAGAGGGAGACATTTGCAAACTAAACGACAAGCAGGCAGGAAGCTTCAACCCGGAAATATGTTGGAAGCAAAACGCCACTTCCGGTAGATTTGTACATTTGTACATTTTCATCCGTGGGCCAATTTTTCTTAAAATTGCTCGATGTTCTAAGAGTATTCGCCATCCCGCGTTTTCATTCACAATCTACTTGGAACTAATAACGATATTTGAAGTTCTGGTAAGATTTAATATTCCAATTTGAGCGTTTTTAACGCAGTTTTGTTGCGTTCAGGTGATATCTAGCGGCGTCGTAAACTAGCTATGTTAGGAAATGGACAGTACATTTTGGCATTCAGCATCGATTTGGTGCTTTTATTGTTCGACACACACGTCAGAAATGTGGTGTAAATGTTTTATTGTATCGCGATCATATTCCTTTAACCCTAAATCAGACAAAATTTACCGCTTGTGTTAAAGATTATTTGGAGTCTACCGCTCCGTGTTTGTTGCCTCCGAGGTACTCTTGGTAGCGTCGTAAATCACACTGTTTAAGCATACGAATGCATTTTTTAAACAAAAGTGACAAAAACTAAACATGATTTGTCTAATTTGAAATCATCTGCATTTTTAGTTGAGTTCAATTTCCAGTGTCCGTGAATTTGTGAAGACCCTCTGGTGTGTTCCTTAGGTTGCCGAAAGCAGCCAAAATGTCTGCAGAAATGGACCTCTCTCCCCCAGAAGTTCCCGAACCAACTTTTCTCGAGAGTCTCCTGCGATATGGCCTCTTTCTTGGTGCCATCTTCCAGCTCGTCTGTATCCTGGCAATCATTGTGCCCACCTCAAAAGGGCACGAAAAGGTTTGAACATGCCCCCCCCCCCCCCCCACTCACTCGTTTAAACATAAGTTCACTCACTTTCAAATACCGTCGAGGTTAAAAAAAACATCAAGGAGAAAAAGTTTAAAGATAAAACTCCCTTGAGGATCCGCCTTCCAGGATTATTAGGCCGCAATGGATTCCCAGAGAACAGCTATGTTAACTGGGACAACGCGAAAAAAGATGAAGTGCTGCAGGAGCGCACCTACAGACAAGTGGTGTCACGACATGCAAGATGTAGCACACAACAAAAATCCAAAGGCATGTTTTTAAACCATCCATCCATAATGCCTACTTACAAGTGATTCGAGTATGCTGGTGCCTATCCCAGCTCAAATATGAATCAGCTAATATAGATATAAGCATATATAAGCACCATTGTAGTATGGACCATTTAAAGGACAACCGACATCTTCAGACAAGTTGTGTCGATAATTATTTGTAAAATGACTTCTACTGAGCGTATTTAATAAAGATTCCAGCGCATATAGCTAGATTTTACCTTTTAAGACTCGCGCTGAATATTCCGGAAGTCTTGTTTTTGAGTTGGTGACGTCACTGATGGAACGCCCCTAACTGAGAAAGGACATACCTTGCATCACCTCAATGCATTTTGCGGTACTTTGTTTGGTCTGAAAACTTTGTGTTGATGGCGAAATTAGAAGGAAAACACATAAATAACGGCATGGTGAATCGTTGTGTGTTGTTTTGGGCCAAGACTTCTACAGTGTATTTGACCAAACTTCCCAGGAGACAATTTCCACGGGGCTTTGTCACCATCTTCTGTCTTTTTTTTTTTGGGTACTGTCAGTACTAGAGTTTGTCACCACGTTTCTCTTCAGATACATCAAACTGACCGGAAGGACTTCTTTAATCGATTGCAAACATTTATGCCCACGAACAAGGGGACGGGACTTTCTGAAACCGGCCACTTCCGCGTTCAATTTGAAGTAGATTTTGGACACTTGAAGTCATTTTGATGGGTGTTTTGCATTTGACTAAAAATATCATCCTGCGTGTTTTGGGAATGCTATCAAACGTTTTTCTGATGTCAGTTCGGAAACAAAAAAGTGATGTTGGTTGTCCTTTAAATTCAGATGTTTGTGTGTTTGTTGTGCGTATGTAGGAGGAGACTGAATCCAGCAACGGCAAGGCAGCAGATCATGCAAAGAAACCCAAAGGAACAGTGCCTCAAATTAGACCGAAATCAAAGAAGGAGAGCAAAAAGAAACGATAGTTGTGCACTGCCACCAAATTGTGTTTCATATTTTCATCCCTATTTCTCTCCCATGTCATGTCACTCCTACGTAGTACACGAGAGAGAGACACCGCCCTTACCAGTACCAGTCGTACCAGACGTTCTGTTTTGGCTTTGTCTGCAACCACCATTGTTGTCTTTTTTACTTCAATAACTGCCATTCATTTTTTTAAACTGAAAAATAAATACATCGGATATAAATGTAGCTGGTGTGAGGGAAGAGGACGCACGAAACCGGCTTAGATGGAGGACACTGATTCGCTGTGGCCAGCCCTTAAGGGAAAAGCCCAAAGGAAAAGGAAGTGAAAAATAAATAAACGAATAAATACATAATAAAACAGATTTAAAAAAATAATTAAATAATGATTAAATACAAAAAGAGATACATAAAGAAATAAGCTATATTTACAATAAATACACACGTAAATGAATGAATAGATGAATAAATATATACATAATAAATATACATAATAAAACAGATTGATTAAATAAATAAACCGATGAATAGATTAAGAAATAAGATATATTTAAAATAAATATACATGTAAATAAACAAATGAATAGATTAATAAATATATACATAAAACAGATTAAAACTCTTTAAATAATAATGATTAAGTAAATAAACAGATAACTAAAGAAATACACTGAACCTATTAAAATCAATGTACACATAAATAAACGAATAAATAGACGAATACAGAAATAAATACATAATAAAACACATTAAAAATAATTAAAACAATGATTCAATAAATAAAGAAAACATTAAAAATAAACACCTAAATAAATTAATAAATAGATGAATATACAAATACATAATAAAACACGTTTTAAAAATAATTACATAATTATTCAACAAATAAATTAAACATACTAAAAATAAATATACACCTAAATAAATGAATAAATAAATAGATGCATATACAAATACATAAAACTGATTTAAAAAATTATAAATTAATTAATAATTATTAATAAATCATTTTGCTGCTGTGAAATGTGCATTTCTCCACTAAAAGACAAAAAAGGCAAATCCAATCCAAAAAATAATAATTACATAATGATCCAATAAATAAAATATATTAAAAATAAAATACACCTAAATAAATAGCTGAATATACAAATACATAATGAAACAGATTTAAAAAATAATAATTATATAATGATTCAACAAATAAATGCAAATTTCCCCATTGTGTGACGAATAAAGGTTTTCTGATTCTGATAAATAAAATATATTAAAAATAAAAAAAAGAATAAATAAATGCAAACATACACAACGTGGATTTAAACTAATAATAAATAAGTAAATAAATGTGTTGCTCGGGTGGGAGAGCATCTTATTATCTTCACGCTCGAACAATCACAAGAAGAGATAAGCGAATCGGATCGCGGCCCATTCGTACACGTGCAGCCATTTCGAAAGCATCGTTAGCATCGGAAAGAAAAGAAGAAGAAGTTAGCCATATTGACAGCCCCATTTGCGGATTGTGTGATGGGAAAAGAATCACTCCGGACACGAAGGGCCCCGATGTCTTCTCCACACCCGAGTCTTCCACCTCCTCGTATCGCGTCGACACCCGAACACGCCGCTAGGGCTCCTTCCTTCCTTCCTCTCCCTCCCTCTCCTTCCCTCCGTAGTACGTCGTAGTAGAAGAGGCAGCGAGGCAGCTTTGTCCGCCGGCCCACTGACTGACAATCAACGTGTCGTGTACCCACCGCGCGAAAACAAGATGCACCCCACGCCATGACCTCCGCTTCCTCTTCTTCTTCTTCTTCCTCTTGCATCCGATTGTATCGAAATTCGCTCAATGGGATTCTCCAGCGTTTCCACAGCAACCTGCACTTCTTCGTCAAATGAGGATTTATTAACACGTCTCTGAGCTGTGTTGGGCTTTATCTCCAGAAAGAAAAAACGGTGAGTGTGTTTGTATTATTGTGCGCGTAGAATGTTTTTCTTTTCAAAAGTGAGCCACTGCGTATTTTCGCCCTTAAACGTTGGTTCGAGCGTCCATTCACTCGACCGGTTCCATTCAAGCAAGCAAGCAAGCAAGTCGAGAGAGCACAACCGTTTGTTGTCGTGTTTCCCAGCTTGACACACAATAAAAGCCACGCGTATCAGGCCAAATAATCACGCTTGTACGGGCTTCCATTGTCATTTCACGACGGGTTACAAAAAAATGAACACCGTGGGAGAAACAATCACATAAAAAGACAAACAATCCATTGAAATTCAAAATGGAGCAGCACCTGTTTCGATTCATCAAGCCTCGGCAGAACGTTCACTGTTTTTTTTTATGTGTGGTTCTGTTCATTTCACCCACATTTCATTACACGTTCTGGAACGCGGTGTTCGTGTCGAATAATTTTATTATTTTTGTGACAAGTATTTTTCAATTGGAATTCCAACCCCCCATTGCAGTGTGATTTTGACAGCTGCTACTCCGGCTGGCAGCTCTCACCCCTTCACATTTTCACCCTTTCACCCTTCACCCCTTCCACAACAACTGGACTGATTTGAAATCACCAAATTTTCACGACTGTATCGCCCCTATGACTCGAAATAAATGCCTAAAAAGTCAACTGTCACTTGAAAAGCAACAAAATAATGTTAGGTGGTGTTTTTTCCATTTCCACCATATTGTTTGATTTTTACCACGATACAAATTCATGAGCTGAAGCACAGAAACGGGTCCAAAATGTTCGATCTCAAAGAGAAACAGTGGTACCTTTTGGAAATTTTCTGATAGTAAACACATTTTTTAAATTAGATTTGAAACTGAGACGCTCCTTGTTGAAGTTTACTGTCAAACTAGTTTTGCTATAGTCGTAGTGTAGCTTAAGGAGGAAGTCAAATGTTCTCCCTGCGGTCGATTCAAACATTTATGTTACTTTTTTGAGAGTTGGAGGTACTCGCATTACTCCACACAGGGATAATCGTTTCAGACACACGACTAAATACATTAAAAAACTGAAGTTGCCAGAACAGTGGCAACGTAAGATGGCTGCCCTCAGACTTCAACCGCACAAGGACAATTGTTAGTCTATTCATATTTAAGTGCTGATTGACATTCAAGCATCTGATGTTTGAACATAAATGGTGGCGCAACACACGGAGACATGGAAAACAATAGTCATAAACAAATATATTCAACAGTAGCCAAAATGGAACTGTATAGTGCCACTTAGCAGTTTTTTTTTTTTTGACAACAATACTAGTGCAGCGTGTTCTACCGGAAACAAATTCCTTGTGTGTTCTACATACTTGGCAATAAAGATGATTCTGATTCTGATTCTGATATACCTTTAGGTGTGTATGAATATGCTAGTCACTAGCCTATGTTTTTTTTTTTTTGGGGAACACTGCTCTGATCACAAGCTGCTAGTGATAAGAGCATACTGGCCAGTGCTAGCACACTGTATCTCTAGCGAGCTGCATAAGCAAATATATTGTTGTGCCGATTTAATAATGGATTTGTCAACCCAAAATGGCTAAATGAGGAGGAGAAATTGATTTGATTGGAGATTTACTGTTCAAGCCCTTTTCAAGACGGACCTTTCAAGGAAAAATGGACATAATTAAGATTGGTCGGTCAGTAATTTCCCGGGTAATGGCACCCTCTAGTGGACTTGTATTAAATCACAACACACTTTTTTCAGTCTGGATTGATTCAGACGTACAGTAGCACTACAGAAGGCCTAGCGATGAAATCCACGGCTCGCCAGTGAATTCAGCCATAGTCAAACTGGCTAATTTTCACCCACGGTGATCGTATTAGTGGTGAAAGATTGATTGCATTCGTCATCTTTGTTGGCTTTCTATGAAAAGGGCACGACACAGAAGGTGGGACGAAGTCGAGCCGACAATTTTCCACCGTCAGAAGTAGTACTATCACCAGACCTGTTACGGGTGGCTCGACACCACCTGTTACTCTTCCAATTTCTCCCCCCCGGTGAGGTACGAGAAGTGCGACAATCGTTGTCGTAGCATCTTGTCCGCTGCCTGCAAGGCGTTTTTCAGCATTACTATTCAGTACACACAGCACCAACACAGAATGGAGGAAAGAAGTCAAACCCGCAAAATGACAGAAAGGCGCGACTGGAATTCTTCAGTCACTTCATCAAGTATTCCGCCCCCCCACACAACACGGTCAATTTCCACCAATCCTTCCACTCTTGTTTACTTCTTAACTGGTCTTGTCAAATATTGACACCCCAGTTCACATGCTGCCATTTATTGACAAAGAGCGCGGCACCTCCGCCGTGAACTCGCATTCGACCTCTGACCTCCTTTTTAGAATTAGTAAGCAGTGCACACAGGCAAGACTCGCCGAAGCCAAAGTTCGCACTCACAGATGGTCGGAAAGGGAAGTGTTGTTTTTTTTTTTAATCAGGCAAATGCCAGCATCCTCTGCCTGTCTTCCATTTCTTGACGTGCGGCGAGATAGAACTTTCTAAAAACAACTGAAAAGTCGTTAAGGTCGGAAGACAAAATGAGATTGCTAAGCACTGCGTTGAGTTGTTGTGTGTCGGATACGGATTGTTTTTCAGCATTTTTGGCCACGGCGTTCATCAACGAGGAGACTCTGCTGAGCGGTTGCGCCTTTTCGGCAGCAGGAATATGCCAGCACGTGAGACCTCCAGTAAAATGCAACCAGAATGTTTTCATCTTTGAGTCGCCTTCACAAGCTCTTACTGCGACGCTCTGATCGGACTGCAACATTGGCAGCGGCGACTTCCTTCGCGCTCTGCAGCAACTGTTAGCGTCTGTTGTGACTCGTTCACGTTTGTCACAGCCAAATGTTCGAATCGGGACTAGAAATGCCGAACGGGAGGAGGAAGGCCAGGGGGTAAAGAAGTTCATAGTGCTGTTGTCTTGAAATCTAACTTAAGTAGAGTAGCATCCTACTATATATATATATATATATATCGATAAAAAGGTTTCTTCGGCCGTCATCTGTGTGTCGGACGTTTCGCTCCTCATGGTTTTCCATCTCTTTTGTGTTCAACTGGCAGCTCATCCACGGTGTGATTTGGGCTTTTTGCCCTAAAGTCAGTCGGGATAGTCGTCAGCTCACCTGCAAACTGTAGAAAATCGATGGATGGCTGGCTTTGAATATGTGACGCGTTTCACACATTCCAGTCCATCACTTCAAGCAGACCTGTTTTAGGTGGCTTGTTGCTGTGTGACTCACTGTTGTGTGTCTCACGAGGTTGCCTTCACCCCCTGAAGGACGTTAAGACCACATCTTGGCCAGAGTTGAATCAAATCTCGAGAGAATGCACACCTACATTCTCCCATTTCATCAGCAGGGGTCCCTACTTATCATTTGTCATACCTGACAAATTATGTCTGCACATTATATTGCAAATCAATTAAATCTAAATCGCACTTAGCTGTATACGCTCGCACCTCCACATTCTTTTTTTAGGACCCGCGGGCACTTCCTCTTTCCTTGTTTGTTAATAGCACTCAGTTGGAAAAAAAAAACACGCAAGTATTGGAAAAAGGATGTGAGATGCTCGCGAGGTTGATTTCGAGAGTTTTCCAGAGACGAGGGAACAGCTGCTCATACGCACACACGCATTGGTGCAAACGCCGTCTGGAGCTGAGAGTGCCTCCATCCGCAGGAGGAACAAGGCACTTTTCAGGCGGGTGTGACTGTCTCTGTTTCAGTTGGCCTGAAATAGCTGGTCTCGCAATGACTCATCTTCAGCTTCCCAGAGGGAGGTCTGCTCTTGTGGCGTGAACACACACATCCATACATATAGAGACACACACACACACACACACACCGTGACACAGTTTTCTGGGGATGCACTTAACTTGTCTTTGTCGGGATGACGCCGGCATTCTCCGCGGACCGTAATAAATATGTTCAACATAAAGGAGTTCTAACTTCCACCAGGAAGCATCGTTGAGACACTCGTCAATGATTCCCTTTGACCTGGTGTAAAACTGTATGGAAGAGAAGTTGAAAGACGAGCAGCATGTTTCGACAGTTATAAGTTTATAGTTTATGATTATACTCCTGACTAATCGAGTGAGAGTAATGCGCTTTAGCTTTTTTTTTTTTTTTGCAAGATGCTGTCTTTTCCCAGATGACAATAATCACGATTGTGGTAGATTCTCTCTATTAGCTTATCATAAAACGATACATAACTGGAACGTATACAGAAAACCGACAAACTGTACGAATGGAAATTGCTGAGGCATAAGAATCCTGACCAGCAAAGGTCTACGCTAGCATACAGTTTGGACAACACGATACATAAGAGAACAGAGAATGTGGGGAAATGCTGAACTCAAAGTACTTTCGTACATTTGTAAGATGCAGGCCTCTGACCGGGTTGGACAATAATTCCCAATAGTGATGGAATCCCCCTTTAAACGTACCCACTAATATGAAACAATATGTAACCATATGTAGCAGTGTGTGCTGTGTATATCTTTTTTGTGTTAAAACAGTCAATAGTTGCGGTCATCAGTCAGTACATACATGCAGAAGCCGTCCCAGGTAGTGGTGCATTTACCATTCATGCAATGTATAATAATAGATAGATCCTCCCTTGTAACTTGTGTAAATCTGAACCTAAGATGAACTGTATGCAAAAAAAAAAAAAAAAGATTTGGGTCTGCATTTGTGTATTTGAATAGCCACAATTGTTGTTTGTCTTCTCTTGGGCATGACGATCGTGCCCGAGAGAAATAGATCCTGCCAGCTTGATTAAGTGTGCAGTTTAAAATTATACTTTAGAAGAACAAAGAACAATCTGTCCTCTGTTCACGACACAGTTCCGTTCCACTGATGGCGATGTAAGAATTTGTACGTATGGTAATATGTCACTAACCGACGCTCTCACGGTGGTCATAATTAACATAAAGCATATAGGGGGAGGTATTCAGCATTCCGAAGTTTTTGCCAAATACGACAAAGACAACATGGAGTAGGCCATTTTATGTGAATTCCAGTTATATTGCAAGATAGTCCCGGATTCACAAGCCTTGAATTTACCTAAATCTAAGGATTTCTTTTTTTTTTATCGCAATCCTTGTCTCAAATTTGTGCAAATCTCTTAAGTAGCATGCAGCTATGGTAAAAACAGAGACACAAAATGCAGGCAAAACAAAATGTCTGTATTGTATCTAGGCCAAACAATCACGCCTGAGCTGGTTTGTCAGTCTTATTATGTTCATGAACAACAGTAAAAATTTCCCTGGCAAACATACATACAGAATATTACTGCCATTGTCCTTACAAGTTGTAACTAGAACTACCCTGCCTCACCGCCGTTTCAACTCTCCTTTTGTTGAAAGCGCATTGATTCAGTCCAGATTGATTGGACAGACGGCAAACTACCTCGTCTGTCTGCGTGTTGACTCTGTGAAGTTGAAGTCTGTTTTTTAACCTATCAGTAAATTGCTATTCACTTGCGGAATACACAATGGGTTTGAATTTTTAGCGAAACTGATCTGGAACCAACATCAGTTGTGAGTTGGAGAAAGATTTGTCATCCTTGCTCCTACAACATCATTTACCCATCACTCCTGTCACTTCAGGTCTTCACATGGGGGCCGGCAAGAGCAAGCCCAAGGAACCAGGCCAGCGCTCCATGAGCGTGGACGGCACCATCGGGACTGGGTCCGACGGTGGACATTTCCATCACCTGAGCCCCGCCCAGCAGACCCAAACCCCAAATAGGAGTCCTGCGGTGGGCACGGGGCGGCGAGGTTATCAGGGGTACCAGCATGCGCCCACCAACACCCCTGAGCTCGCTCTCTTCGGAGGAGTCGACCACACAGGGACGGTCACTTCGCCTCAGAGAGGACCTTTGTCAGGTATGCTTTCCAATGACGTTGCATGTTTCTGACTCAACAAAAATGTTACAACAAAAAGGTTCGTATGTACTGTTGTTCGTAGCTTGAATGTTTGTAAGTAGGGGAGCATCTGTATATGAGGTATGGCCATATTTGATTGACCCATGCAATCAAGAAAAGAAAAAGAAACTGAAGTACACTCTGTATTCTTTGTTGGTCCATTGTGGTGAATTCTGCTCACGAACAAACGTCAAAGAAAATGTTTCCTTTTAGCAATGTAAATTTTCCGAAATGTTGAGTCACGTCGACAGCGGAGGAGGAAGTACAGATTTTTTTTTTCCCACTCTCCGACCTTCGGCTGTGAAATAGACTTGAAAGCTCTGACGTTAAAAGGCTCCTCGGTGCTCTGCAGTCTTGACATTAAGCCTTAATGTGTCTAGACTGGCCAGATGATTCAGCTAATATAGCTCCATCCAGTGAGTAGTCTTGAAGTGGAGTGTCTTTTTGCTTTCTCCTCACATAGATTCATAAGGTTTTGCTTTTGGATGACGCAAAAGATTCTCAAACAGCATGCACAGACCCATGATTAGTCGGCATTTGAGTCTTTCCTCCTGTTCCAAGGCCAGCAAAGGCCAGATCATTGGATGTCTTCAAAGGTCCTGACCGGTTATCTTGTATTGTTGGATCTTTTAAGACAGTGGTTCTTAAACTGGGTTGGATTGAACCCTAGGGCGCATCCTCTGGCGCCCTAGGATGGCACCCCTCAGTCTAGTCTGCAGTTAGTAGTCATTGAAAGAAGGTGAGTATCTGAAACTGGTGAGGTTCGCTGCCTTCAAACCACTACATGAACCATTACTGTGTGTAATCTATGCCAAAAGGCAAGAATTTGAGACAAATGCAAAAAAATTCCTTGCCGCTAATGTACCCTACGAAAGACAGTAGATGTAGCTTTGTCCTTCACACGTTATCGCTCTGTGTCTGCATGTCAATATTTCCTCATCAAGCCATGACAAACTGTTCAATCTACGCATAGAGTGTATGGAAAATTACTATGGATTTTAGTTACTTTAGAATGAACGACTCCATATGTGCCTGACAGTGTTAATACTCAAGCAGTTGTACTTAACCATCCCGATCCCTGAAGGTTTTTTGGCATGCGGTTTCCCCGCAGGAGGTGTCACGACGTTTGTGGCTCTGTATGATTATGAGTCACGGACAGCATCCGATCTGACCTTTCGGAAAGGCGACAGGCTGCAGATTGTCAACAACACGTAAGAACTCGCACTTGATCTTGTGTGTGTTAATTGATCTTGATCCTCTTTTCTTATACTGCAAATTAATGTAAACAGATTGTATCACACATGTTTGCTAAAACGCATCCCAAACAAGTTGTAAACATTGAAGGATGTGACTTTTGTAGCTACACAATCAAGTGAATTTGACGTCAATGGTCATAGTAGAAGTCTATGAATATAAATGGAAATAAAAGATTAGGTTTGTAGTGGTGCCTTGAGATATGAGTGACTGTCAGAGATGTTTGTTCAGACACTCTGAACAAAGGCTCGAACACAGGAAGATTGTCTTTTACTGCCGGCACAGGACGCCATTTTCATGAAGCCACTTTATGTGAGCTTATTCGACCGACGCCCAACCTCTGCCAAGCTACTTATTGAGAGTATATGCTAATTGAAGTGATACAGTCGTAAAACGCAGTCTTCTTGATTTGAATACCACACCCCTGGATGTCCCAAGCACCAACATCCATAAACCTTTTAATGAGTTGTCTTTCCATGAACTGCTAGATTTGCAACCTGGCTAACGAGCTCTTCCTGTCAAGGGGTTTACCAAGTCCTAAATTAGTCCAAGGCCAGATCTCCGACATGAAGATGACGGTTTAACAAGCTGTGTCTGTTCACCTCAGATTTAGAATTTCAATTGCTGGTTTCTTTATCAAAAATAGATTTTTGAGGAGGCTGCAACAGATTAATGACCATTTCCAATTCATTTCAATGAGCAGAGATGATTGACAACAGTTTGATGATGTGGCCACAGAATGAATTCAACACATATTTGAAGGCACTATTGGAAATGATAAAATATGTCAAACAAAGTACTTAGGGGGGGGGGGGGGGTGTTGTAATTTTTTTTCATGCCTAACATGTCGGTCATTGAGCAAACACACTATTGGAAAAAATGAAGTCTCATTTTGATGCACGAGAATGTCAGTCGTGTAAATACAGATGCTTATAATATCTTGGAAGACTACATTTTTGTTAGAAGCTGAATTCCAAAAGTGAAATAAATGTCAATAAATGCTTCTCTAAGATTGGCAATCAAAGCAAAGGCCATGTAAGGATTTTTTTCTTCTACTGTATTCCTTTAGTCACTTTCTGCCATATTTGTTTCCCTGTTCTTTATCTGATGGTCGGAATGACATATTAGGCCTGAACAAAGATGAATGTATGATATTCAAAGTGTATAAATAAATCATCAATGCCTCCATTTGAAAACCCCCCAAAAATGTGTGTACTGAAATGATGTAAGGTAGTAATGTCGTCCCACCGCTGTGTCGTCCGCCTCCGCTGTCTGTCTGAGTGCTGCTCGCCTTGCTGTGTTTTGATGTGTCTGCTGTGTCTGTTATCTCTCCCTCTCCCTCTCTCTCTCTTTCTATCTCGCTCTCTCACGCCTCGCGGTCTCTCCTAGGAAAAAGTACAGCTTCAGGTCAGTAATCCTTCCTGCAATAAAAAAAAACAAAACAAAACAAAATTCTTTGCAACCCTTTTTTTTAATCTGCACTCATGCTGTAATGTTTGTATGGAAATGGCGGACATGATAAATACAGTATGTTGTACACATAACCATGTCACAGATAGTCGCTTATTACACGGACTGAGGTATATGGGAATTCTTTTTATGAATGCAATACATTTGTTTGCAGGGAAAGTAAATAGCTTGGGGTTAAATATAAGGAATTTGTTTTCTCGGGATGGCGATATTAGCATACAACTTTTTTTTTTTGTTCGGAGTGTATATTCTTTTTTTAATTACCGTATTTTCTGGTGTATAAGGCGCACTGGAGTATGAGGCGCACCCCCAATGAATAGCGTATTTTCAAACTTTGTCAATATGTAAGGCGCACCAGAGTACAAGGAGCACATTCAATGAATGAAAAATGTTTTCCAAATATAATACAGAAATAAATAAAAGTTTTCCAAATATAAGGCACACCACATTATAAGGCGCTACAGTAGAGGTCTCCGGTGTGTAATGCGAACCAGAGTATTAGGCGCACCCCCAATAAATAGTGTATTTCCAAACTTTTTCCATATGTAAGGCGCACCAGTGTATAAGGGGCTACTTCAATGAATGAACAATATAATATATACATATACAGTATAAAAGTTTTCCAAATATAAGGCACACCACATAAGGTGTTACGGTAGAGGCTGGGGTTACGCAGTACTTCTACATGCATGGGGGAAATGGATTCAATGGCTACTACTACTATTTGCCAGACCTGTTGTGGGTCATCTTTTGAAGTAAATGAAGGCTTTTGGTTGCGCCTCATACACCGGAAAATACGTTCATAAAGTGTCCAATAATTCTGAAATATCCAGTCCATAATCTTAAGCTTTTCTTCATATCACTCTGGGAAGTGCAGTGAGTGGGTTGCCATGTGCTAAACTTGCTTTTTCGTTCTCTTCAGACGACACTTTTCAACAAGTGTTAAAGGACAACCGACGTCTCCGGCCAAGTTGTGTCCATCATTTGTCAAATGGCTTCAAATGACTTCTACTGAGCGTATTTTACAAAGATTCCACCGCATATAGCTATATTTTACGTTTTAAGACTCGCACTGAATATTCCGGAAGTATTTTTGAGTTGGTGACGAGTCCTCATGTTATGTCACTGAAGGAACGCCCATGATCGAAAAAAGGACACATTGTAGCAGTCCTTCCGTCACTTGTTTGGTCTGTAAACTTTGTGTTGCACCTAAAAGAGGCAGAAGAGGGCGACAAAGCTCCGTGTAAGGAATTAATCAGCCTGTGGAAACGGGCTGATTTATTCCTTACACGGAGCTGTGTCGCCATTTTCTGCCTCTTTTTTTGGGGCTACATTTCCCGCCCAGTGCCTCAAAATGGCACGGGATAAATTTATAAATTTGAATCGATTGCAAACATGTATGCTTTCCTCTTCTGAACTATTTGAATCATATTCATAACTGGATGTGTAACAAGAAAGCATCTTCTCCCAATCTGAAGCCATTGTTTTGATTCTCCAGCAAGGAAAGACGTCTTGGCGTGACGTCACGAAAGGGGGGCGGGACTTTCTGAAAATGCCCAATTCGCAGCTCAATTTTTTTGCAGATTTTGGACACTTGAAGTCATTTTTATTGTTGTTTTGCATTTGACTAAAAATATCAGCCTGCGTGTTTTGGCTATTTTAGATGCTATAAAACGTTTTTCTGATGTCAGTTAGGAAACAAAAGTGATGTCGGTTGTTCTTTAAGGTGACGAAGGTAACTCCAGTTTTTGCAAAATCCCGGCAGCTTGTTCTGTCTGCGCAACTGACCTTTCTAGTCACCCGACAACTCTTAAGCCACGCAGAACGTGGGAGGATTAGAGGCACCTGTGAGTTTTCCATCATTTCCTTTTTTTTCATGTTCTTTGTCTGCATTTCCATCGCAGAGAAGGAGACTGGTGGTTGGCTCGCTCGCTGACGACGGGAGAAAGCGGTTACATCCCCAGCAATTACGTGGCGCCGTCAGACTCCATCCAGGCCGAAGAGTACGTCCTCCCGCACCGTCTAGCAACGAGGCCTTTTCTTTGGAAACCCCAAACTGTACTTCCTACTTGTTGTGTGGCTCCACTTTGGGCAGGTGGTATTTTGGCAAGATCACTCGACGAGACTCGGAAAGGATCCTTTTGAATTTACAGAACAGACGAGGGACCTTCCTGGTGAGGGAGAGTGAGACCACCAAAGGTGAGACACTCCGTACCCATGAAAATGGCATTTGTGGCTTTGATTAAAAAAGCTATTGATTTCAAATGACAACCACGCTTTATTCACTTTATGGAAGGCCCTTCAGCAGAGTTTCAGCTATTTCTGTCAATTTTTAGTCCCTTTATGGCTTTCCCAAGGTGTGTTCCAAATGTCCACCATTTGGTCGCAAGCAAACCTGGACTCGTCTGACAGAGTTGTCAATGGCTGCCTTTTCAGCAGCTCCTGTATTTTGTTTTTCTACTTCTTCTTTTCCTTTCATCACTGTGCTCCTATGAAATGTACATATCTCCACTGCAAGAGTCATAAAGGCAAATCCAATCCAATCCAAATAATAAATTTCATTTATTAAGCGCCTTTCAAAACTCTCAAGGACACGATGAAACAAACGAAGACATTAAATTGGAGCTTCCTCACAAAGCTACAATACGTATAATTTATTAGTTATTTAAAAACATGCATGTTTTTTTTTCTCTTGGGGGGGGGGCATCATTGCATGATATTGTGTTGTGTGCAGAATCTCTGAGTCATTTCGGTATAAGCCTGAAACCTCAAACAAAATGCGGAAAAACTGAAGCTCACATTGTTGCTAATGACAACAACTCACTTGTTTACGGGGTCAATCAAAAATGTCTCAATAAGCTCCAAGTGGTCCAAAATTCCTCAGGGCGGATCATCACTAAAACCCCCTCCTTTCACCACATCACTCCTGTCCTCCAGCAGCTCCATTGGCTCCCTGTTAACCTTCGTATTGACTTCAAGATACTTCTGTTTACATTTAAAGCCATCCATAACCTTGCCCCCCCGCCTCCTATCTGTCTGACCTACTTCAAATCTCCGTTCTCTCTCGGGCCCTCAGATCCTCTTCCTCCCTCCACCTCTGTATGCCCTCTGCCCGTCTCACCACGATGGGGTGCAGAGCTTTCAGCCATGTGCTCCCAGAGTTTGGGAGCGCATCTCTAATCTGCTGTTTTATTATGTATTGTTTTATTCATATTACTGTTTTTGTATTGTTTTTGTTGTAAAGTGTCCTTGGGTGTTCAGAAAGGCGCTTGTAAATTAAATGTATTATTATTATTATTATTATAATAACGACTGTCTGTCCAATTGCCACATTAAAAAGTCAGCTTTCTATTCAATCCCTTCTGGGAAGCAAAAGTAGGAAGCAATGGTGGACTTTGGCTGCGCATCGCAGTTGATGCAAAGCTACCGAGATGTGAAATCAGCCAATGTATCCAAGACGCCCTCGTCATGATATCAATTGGGGGCACTCGCGCAGGCCCGTGGCGCCGCGTCTTTGTTCTCCGACGCCCGTGGCGCCGTTTCGACTGGGTTGGCCTACAGCAGCTCTTTGGGGGAGGGGGTTGCGTTTTTGGTTTTTGTTTTTGAAGAAAGAAGCACGTGTGTGGAGGTAGGGAGGGCTGAATAGATAGGGGGTGAATCACAGTGTCAGAAGTAGGTCAGCCTAAGAGGGTGCCGCAATTGTCTCCTGCGGCTACAAGACCCAGTTCACCGTGAGTGTCAAAGATGAAGCTGAAAAGTGGGTAGAAGGAAATAAAATGGAAGGAAGAGGGGAGTCTTCTTCCATGTCCAACGCCATTCTCACTGTGACGCGTTTGTCGCACTGACTAAGATGCATGACTCACCTGCAGTCATTTTTTTGATATCAACTGATGCTGTGAGAACAATGCGCTGAAAGGCTGAGTCGTGGGTTTACCAGCTTGACATTTTGTGTGAAAGGACATTTCTCGTGTGTTTTTGTCACAATTTCAACCAGTTCCCACTTCTCTGAATATCATGTCTATGGCAGAGTACGGTGATACCTCAGTTTATGAACTTAATTGGTTCCCAGGAAGTGTAAGGTGAAAAGTTTGTCTTCCAAACATTTATTTCCCATAAGAAACCATTAAAATGAGAATAATCCGTTCCCAGGTCCCCATGAAACTAAATAAGCCTTAAAGGACAACCGACGCCCTCGGACAAGTTGTGTCCATAATTTGTAAAAACGCTTCAAATGACTTCTACTGAGTGTATTTTACAAAGATTCCACCGCATGTCGCTATATTTTACCTTTTAAGACTCGCGCTGAATATTCCGGAAGTCTTGTTTTTGAGTTGGTCGACGAGTCCTCACGTTACGTCACTGAAGGAACGCCCCTGACCGAGAAAGGACACATTGTATCACGTCAATGCATTTTGCGGTACTTTGTTTGGTCAGAAAACTTGGTGTTGATGGCGAAATTAGAAGGAAAACACATAAATAACGCGATGGTGAATCCTTGTGTGTTACACCGAGACAACTATTTGATATTCGCTGACAAAAATTCCAAGCTGCAAAATGAACCCATTTTCAACGGAGCTCTGGCGCCACCTCCTGCATTTTCTGTGACGCTACACATCTTGATCCCTCAAAATGACCCGGAAGACCTTCTTTAACCAATTGCAAATATGTATGCTTTCCTCTTCAGAACTATTTGAATCATATTCATAACTGGATGCGTAACAAGAAAGCATCTTCTCCCAATCTGAAGCCAATGTTTTGATTGTAGAGCAAGGCAAAGACGTCTTGGCGTGACGTCACGAACTGGCGGCGGGACTTTCTGAAAATGCACAATTCGCAGCTCAATTTTTTGCGGATTTTGGACACTTGAAGTCATTTTGATTGGTGTTTTGCATTTGACTAAAAATATCAGCCTGCGTGTTTTGGCTATTTTAGATGCTATAAAACGTTTTTCTGGTGTCAGTTAAAAAACAAAAAAGTGATGTCGGTTGTCCTTTAAAACTACACAAAATATACCTTATTTATTTGATAATAAATGTGCTATTGGATTGTAATTAAAGAAATAAACTGCAGTGTATAATCAAGGTGAGTGATGATGTGAGTGTGAGTGTGATGGTAGTTGTCAATGGATGATGAACTTCCGGGTTTCCTCTTGATGATAGGGGTATTAGTGCATTGTGAGTATAGTATAGTGACATTTGACTAAATCACAGATTTAGGCACGATGAGGTCAAATGGCACGATGGCATTCTTCAGCCACCTATAGGGGCCCAGCGGGAAGTCAACCCGGTGCAGCTGTTGGGGAAACGCCACAGAGCAGCTGTCCCACGCCTGACGCGACGCGCTTACATTGTTGTTCCATTCCATCTCTCTCCATTTTCTCTTAGGAGCTTATTGCCTTTCGGTGCTGGATTACGACAACACCAAAGGTCTGAATGTGAAACATTACAAGATCAGGAAGCTGGATAGCGGCGGCTTCTACATCACGTCCCGCACGCAGTTCACCAGCCTGCAGCAGTTAGTCTTCCATTATCGCAGTGAGTACGCAAGACTCTTCCGGGGGAAAAAAAAAAAAAAGCTCTGAAAGCCTCCGTGACGTGCGACGTTACTCAATCTTACAGAACACTCGGATGGGCTGTGCCACGCCTTGACCGACGTGTGCCCTGTGGCCAAGCCTCAGACGCAGGGGCTGGCTCGGGATGCCTGGGAGATCCCTCGAGAGTCCCTCCGGCTTGACCTAAAACTCGGCCAGGGCTGCTTCGGAGAGGTCTGGATGGGTAAGAACTGCTCTGCGCTGTATTCAAAGCAAAGTCCACACCTTAGTTCCGATATTGGTGTCCAAAGTCCGGCCCGGGGGCCCAAAACGGCCCGTGGCCAACCTTCATCCGGCCGGCAGGCTACGTCATAAAATCAATAACACCTGACACGCATGTAAAATTACCGTAATTTCCGGTGTATAAGGTGCACCCCCAATGAATGGTGTATTTTTAAACATTTCCAGGTTTTCCAAATGTAATATGTAAACATATAAAGGTTTTTATAAAGGTACACCATTATACAGTCGAGGCTGGGTTACGCACTACTTCTTCTAAAGCGGGAAATGGAGTCAGTCGGTGGCTGCTGACAGTCGTTGCCAGACCTGTTGTGGCTCAATATGACTTCACATATAAGGTGCACCGGCGTATAAGGCGCACGGCCATCGTTTGAACAAAAAAATAAAATAAAATAAAATCAAGCCTTTTGGGTGCGGCAGAAAATACTGTAGTTTAGTAGTAGTAATGACGGGTCACCAGCCACCTGATAAAAGCAGTAATCGTTCATGTCATCTTTTGATTCTATCCACTTATAACAGCGCAAAATACGCGAGGGTTTAACATTTGGCTTCTGTGACCGGGGCAAATTCCCACAACAATAATCCTGACAACGGATTTGACAAGAAGAACATGTTTGTTTCCTCTTTTTGGTCAGGCACGTGGAACGGTACGACACGGGTGGCCATTAAGACCCTAAAGCCGGGCACCATGTCACCCGAGGCCTTTCTGCAAGAAGCGCAAGTCATGAAGAAACTCAGGCATGAGAAGCTGGTTCAGCTTTACGCCGTGGTGTCTGAGGAACCCATTTACATCGTCACAGAATATATGAGCCAAGGTATTATTGTTTTGTGTTATTATTATATTACTCTCTTCTTTCAGTCGAAAAAAAAGAGTTCATTCCTAAATGATATGAGTCTGATGTTATATGAGCTTGAAATGAGGGCGGCTGTACAAAAGCCAATGCAATATTGGTCGATATAGCGCTTTAACAGCAGCCGAAGCTGGAACAAAGCGCTAACATGAACAAAAGGCAAATGCTGCCCCGTCGTGGAAGTGAACCAGCGCTTTATCAGCACCCTAGCGTGAAAAAAAATTGGGGAATGGCGCTCTACGTCATATTTTTAATTCCCGAATACATTTGTGATTGAGTTAATGACCTCGTTGGCTGCAGACCAAAGTCAGCTGCTTTCGGCGCTGGCTAACGCATTTAAAAGTGCTGTATTAAATGGATGGTCGGCCGGACCACTACATTAGACTTGATTCACTGGCTATCTAGCTGACTGGCTAGCTATCTAGCTGGCTATCTATTAGCTATTGAGTAGCTAGCTAGCTAGCTCGCTTTCTATCTATTTGAGTTACTTCCCGGTTGAGTGAAGGCTGGCGCGTGCGGCTGCCCAAAGAAAAACTTATCCTGTGACTGTAAAGTGACCTTGAGAGTTTTGAAAGGTGTTTATCAATGAAATGTATTATTATTATGATGACAATAATTGATCAATATGCACAAGACAATCAGATCCTTTTCATAGAATGTGTACATTTTTCTAAATGATGTTTTTTGTTTCTTCAAAATCTCACCCCTGAAGGCAGTTTACTGGACTTCCTGAAAGGGGAAGCAGGCAAAATGCTTCGACTGCCTCAACTGGTGGACATGGCAGCGCAGGTCGGGCCTCTGTCGCGCTGCATCCCATCATTCCACCGCGGCGCTAACGCAATCGCATTCTCATTTGTGTAGATTGCGGCGGGGATGGCGTATGTGGAGAGGATGAACTACGTGCACAGAGACCTGCGCGCCGCCAACATCCTAGTGGGCGACAACCTGGTGTGCAAGGTGGCCGACTTCGGCCTGGCAAGACTCATCGAAGATAACGAGTACACTGCCAGGCAGGGTGCGTGTTTACTTGCGGCTTCTCCACTCTGCGGGTCTTTGTGTGTCATGTCTTCCGTTATCTGTAGTGCCAATATTCAAGTCACATAACGTTTAAAGGACAACCGACTGGTCTGAAAATGTCATGTTGCACCAAAAAGAGAAAGAAGAGGGCGACCAAGCTCCGTGGGAGGAATTTATCAGCCTGTGGAAACGGGCTGATTAATTCCTCACAGTTACTGCAAATTTCCCCATTGCGGGACGAATAAAGGTATTCTGATTCTGATTCTGATTATTATATATAGTAAAGTCTCGTTATATCAATATCGGTTATATCGATAGTACCGCTTATTACGATACTATTTCTATGAACGCAAGGAGAAAATTACATGCGCGCAGGGTCGTATATATCGATAGTCCCGGTTATATCGATATTTTTTTGGACTCCCGAGAATATCGATATAACGAGACTTTACTGTATATATATATATATATATATATATATATATATATAAAAGTAATAGCTATTTGGAAAACCTTTGTATATTTATAGATGACACTTGGAAAACCTTTTTAATTCAGGTGAGCCCTATATATGGAAAACGTTTAAAAAGACACAATTCATTGGGAGTGCGCCTTATAGTCCGGTGCACCTTATCCACCGGAAAATACGGTACTTTAGCATTTCACGGGTAAGAAATGTTTTGGCTTGTCTCAATGTTATCTTCTTCTTTTTAGGAGCGAAGTTCCCCATCAAATGGACGGCCCCCGAGGCGGCTCTTTACGGACGTTTCACCATCAAGTCGGACGTGTGGTCCTTCGGGGTCCTGCTTACAGAGTTGGCCACCAAAGGTCGAGTCCCTTATCCAGGTAAAATTCTTCCAAAAACACCCACTAAGTCCACACTGAACTTCGACGCGTGAAACTGAACACACCCCGTCGACTGTTTGCTAACGTTGGGATCAAATACATGCACACTTGGGTCCCCCATTACAGTGTCTAACGTGAGAATTGCGACCCCAAGTGGACAAAAATCATACTACATCCTCACGTATAATATTTATAATAATATTTATACGTAATTTCCTTTTCCTTTCGGCTTTTACTTTAAGGGGTGGCCACAGCGAATCAATGTCCTTCATCTTCAGAGGTTTGATTCACATATCTAATAATAATAATAATACATTTACTTATAAAACTCTCAAGGTCACTTTACAGTCAGGGGATTTTTTATTTTTCACAGGAAGTTTTTTTTTCTGTGGGTGAGCAGCGGCAGCCACACGTGCCAGCGTTCACTCAACCCATAAGTAACTCAAATAGATAGAAATCAAGCTAGCTACTTGATAGCTAATAGATAGCCAGCTAGATAGCTAGTTACTCAACTAAATAGCAAATAGAAAGGTACCTAGCCAGATAGCTAGCTAGATAGATGGCTAAATAGCTAGACAGCGGCAGCCACATGCATTCACTCAACCCGGAATAACACAAATAGATAGAAAGCTAACTATGTAGCTAATAGCTAGCTAATAGTTCGCAGCAAGTTATATAGCGCACTAGATAGCCAGCCAGCCAACCAGATAGCTAATAGACAATAGAGAGCTAGCTAAGTAGCCAGCAATAATAATACATTTGATTTCTAAGCGTCTTTGAAAACTCTGAAGGTGACTTTACAGTCACAGGATCATATGAAATATAAAATGATAAAAATGACACTAAAAGTTCTCAAATTGATCAATGAACTGCAAACAGTTTGGTATATAATAGTATTCAATGGAAAACGTTGCTTAAAAACAACAGATTGACATGCGATACGAACGATCCTGGCATCCTGGTGTAAACGTCACGGCGGCCATTTTGAAAGGATTTCAACTTACGACCGTTTTGTCGCAACGGAACCCGATGGCAACTGGGACGTTACCTGTATTTCCTTGACACCAATGTCTTTGTTGTTTCCCTTTGCAGGCATGGTGAACCGCGAGGTCTTGGACCAGGTGGAGCGCGGTTACCGGATGCCGTGCCCGTCCGAATGTCCCGGTTCCTTGCACGAGCTCATGCTCTCCTGCTGGCGGAAGGACCCGGAAGAAAGGCCCACCTTTGAATACCTGCAGGGCTTTCTGGAGGACTACTTCACCTCCACGGAACCGCAGTACCAGCCTGGGGAGAACCTATAGAACCACACAGTCACATACACACCAAACTCCTCCGCTCTGCACTAAACCACCTCAAAGGAAGGAGGAGGAAGCCATGGAGCGGTGCCATCGTGGACCCGGAGAAGCTTCTTTCTGGATGTTCTGCAGAGCGACCTGCAACTTTGTTCAGGACGCACGCAGGCTTTGAGGAGTGAAGCACGAGACTGACGGAAAAGGCTCCAAACATGGCGTCCAAAGGGGATAAAAAGTCGACTCAAGCGTCCCTGCGTCTAAGGTACTTTATTTTCTGCAAAAGAGCAGGGAACTTGTATTCATAATTTTGCCATCTGAGCCATAATTGGGGTGACAAATTGCTCAGAGGTTTTCATGGAAAGTCAATTTCGCCATTTTGTTTTTCATTATTCCAAATTGGAACTTGTCACTTCACGATGACAGTATGATGATAATCAACCGGAAATTGAGGGTACTTTCATGGAAATATATCACATTCAATTAAAGGACAACCGACACCTCTGGCCACGTTGCGTCCATCATTTGTCAAATGACTTCTACTGAGCACATTTGACAAAGATTCCAGCGCATAGAGCTGGATTTGACCTTTTTAAAACATGCGCTGAATATTCAGCAAGTCTTGTTTTCCAGTTGACGACGATTCCTGACGTGACGTCACGCAGGGAACGCCCCTGACCGAGAAAGCCACACACAATGCATTTTGGTTACTTTTTACGTCTGAAAACACAGTGTTAATGGCGAAATTAGAAGGAAAACACATAAATAACGCGACGGTGAATTGTTGTGTCGCAGCCAATGGCGATAACACGCATAAATAAGGTGTAAGTTGACACACATTCCCAGCGGACAAATCAGCCCATTTCCAACAGAGCTTGTAGGACATCTTGTACATTTTCTGGGCGCTACATTGGAGTCCAGACGCCTCGAATTGATACGGAAGGACTTCTTTCATCCATTGCAAACATTGATGCTTTCTTCTTCACAACTATTTGAATCCTATTCATAACTGGAGAGTAACAAGAAAGCATCTGAACTCTCTGAAGCCATTGTTTTGATTCTGGAGCAAGGCAGTTTGTGGAGGAGTTTCCTGGCGTGACACCACGAACAAGGGGGCGGGACTTTCTGAATGTGTCCAGTTTCGAGCTCATTTTCTGGCAGTTGTCAGTTAGGAAACCAAAAAAAATGGTGTCGGTTGTCCTTTAAGACTCAATTGTTCTACTCGTGCGCCATAGTTGTTCTATTATTGCACTGAATAGTCTTTGGACCTTAAGTTGGGTATCAAGGACATTGAATAAATGCTCCAACGGTTTTCCATACGGCGGTGATGTCTCATTGCTCATCGTACACGTCACTAGAGAAGGCCGCTCGCTCAACTGCTGTTGGTATTG